>NW_025959383.1:0-39999 GCF_023159225.1 Perognathus longimembris pacificus | reverse complement strand
CCGGGAGAGGCCAGGAGTACAGAGGATGAGAGCAGAGGGCGAATTGGAGAAGATAAGAAGGCCAGGAAGAGGGAGGGGGTTCTGAATTCCTCAGAGGAAGGGAAGAGATGCGTCGGAGCTGTGCAGCCTGGGAAGCTCAGAAGGAGGAGGGGGAAAATGGGAAGCAGAGGCAGAGGCAAAGGGGCAGAGGCCCGGTGGCACGCGTGAGTTGATAGGAGTCTGGAGGCAGGAAGGCTAATGCTAGGAGTGGAAGGAGCAGCAAGTCAGGGACAAGGAGGGCATGAAGAGAGAATCTCAGGAGTTTGTGCTGAAGCAAGTATGAGTGCAGGGGACAAGACTCAGGAATTCAGCCGCTGATGGAAGTTGGTGGCAAGGAAGGCCAGGATGCTGGCCACGGGACGGGCGCCCCTCATCCCCCACCCCCTCCATGTACCAACGAGACGGAAATAGAGCCAGGGCATTCTGGGCACAGGCCTCTGCCCCTGTCTGCCTACAGTGCCTTGCTTCAGGGTGTAGACCAGAGGGGTAAGAATGCCTTCTTTGGTTGGGGCACTTCCTGGGCATAATCCCGTGGTCCTGCTGCATTCATATGTCCTCCCCTCATTGCATTCCGCCAAGAGTGTTTTGCAATTCAGGTCGCTCAAGCTGCATGGTACTGGGAATGGGAAACAGGTGAGGACAGCAGGGAAGACACCTGTGCAGTTAGGAGAACCCAATAACCCCTCAGCTGCTGACCTTGAATCTCCATCTGCTGTCATCAAACAGATGACGTTGATGGGGAGAGAGGGTGGCGGATTCAGACACCGGCCACTTCCAGGACTGGCAAGGGCAGAGGAGGTGGGGGAGCTGTCCAACACGGTTGAGCCAGGATGTGGGATGGAGCGGGAGCGGAGGTGAAAAGTGGACCCAGCCCGTCCCAGCGGGGTTTCCAGGTGCGCGATTTGAGGCTCCGGAGCTCCTGTACTTCCCTGTTGGCCTGTGAGAACTGGTGAGCAGTCAGAGCCAACCCCTAAGGGCCTTCGCGTCCCTTTCGCTATGGCAACTCCACTTGGAACACTGGCACACGTCAGCAGGTGGCGCCTAGAACCTGACCACGTCACAGAGCGCCAAACCCTCCGGGCACCGCCCAGAGGCTTCCCAGCACCCCTGGGGCGCATGTGCAGTCAAGGAGGCATAAGCAGGGCCTGATGGCCTGTGAGCACCAACTGACTACCGCTAAGAGGCGTCACTCCCCCTCCCGCTAAAGCTGATCCTGTTGGAATGCAAATGCAAATGCACCTCAGCACACTGGACAAGGCATGGAACCCAAAACATCCAGCCACCTCCCGGAGGCTATGCTGCTCCTCGGCGGGCCGCGCATGCGCAGTCCTGCAACCTCAGTATCACACCAGGCTCCTACCTGGCAAGCCAGGGAAGGACTTCAAGTGGTCTCGGTCAAGTGAGGCAGATGCTTTTTGCACACTAATAGGATGTCAGTCGCAGGAGAAGGAGCCACAAGGTAGAAAAGGAAGGCCGCTACCCTCCTACCTCATATACACACCTCCTGCACCGAGAAAAGAAGCAGAGGGATTTGGGGACCGAACAGGGAGACAACAGCTTAGATGAATGCGGACTGTTGTGCACGAGAGGACCGGGAGAGGCCAGAGTACAGAGGATGAGAGCAGAGGGCGAATTGGAGAAGATAAGAAGGGCCAGGAAGAGGGAGGGGGTTCTGAATTCCTCAGAGGAAGGGAAGAGATGCGTCGGGAGCTGTGCAGCCTGGGAAGCTCAGAAGGAGGAGGGGGAAAATGGGAAGCAGAGGCAGAGGCAAAGGGCAGAGGCCCGGTGGCACGCGTGAGTTGATAGGAGTCTGGAGGCAGGAAGGCTAATGCTAGGAGTGGAAGGAGCAGCAAGTCAGGGACAAGGAGGGCATGAAGAGAGAATCTCAGGGAGTTTGTGCTGAAGCAAGTATGAGTGCAGGGGACAAGACTCAGGAATTCAGCCGCTGATGGAAGTTGGTGGCAAGGAAGGCCAGGATGCTGGCCACGGGACGGGCGCCCCTCATCCCCCACCCCCTCCATGTACCAACGAGACGGAAATAGAGCCAGGGCATTCTGGGGCACAGGCCTCTGCCCCTGTCTGCCTACAGTGCCTTGCTTCAGGGTGTAGACCAGAGGGGTAAAGAATGCCTTCTTTGGTTGGGGCACTTCCTGGGCATAATCCCGTGGTCCTGCTGCATTCATATGTCTCCCCTCATTGCATTCCGCCAAGAGTGTTTTGCAATTCAGGTCGCTCAAGCTGCATGGTACTGGGAATGGGAAACAGGTGAGGACAGCAGGGGAAGACACCTGTGCAGTTAGGAGAACCCAATAACCCCTCAGCTGCTGACCTTGAATCTCCATTCTGCTGTCATCAAACAGATGACGTTGATGGGGAGAGAGGTGGCGGATTCAGACACCGGCCACTTCCAGGACTGGCAAGGGCAGAGGAGGTGGGGGAGCTGTCCAACACGGGTTGAGCCAGGATGTGGGATGGAGCGGGAGCGGAGGTGAAAAGTGGACCCAGCCCGTCCCAGCGGGGTTTCCAGGTTCGCGATTTGTTGCTCCGGAGCTCCTGTACTTCCCTGTTGGCCTGTGAGAACTGGTGAGCTGTCAGAGCCAACCCCTAAGGGCCTTCGCGTCCCTTTCGCTATGGCAACTCCACTTGGAACACTGGCACACGTCAGCAGGTGGCGCCTAGAACCTGACCACGTCACAGAGCGCCAAACCCTCCGGGCACCGCCCAGAGGCTTCCCAGCACCCCTGGGGCGCATGTGCAGTCAAGGAGGCATAAGCAGGGCCTGATGGCCTGTGAGCACCAACTGACTACCGCTAAGAGGCGTCACTCCCCCTCCCGCTAAAGCTGATCCTGTTGGAATGCAAATGCAAATGCACCTCAGCACACTGGACAAGGCATGGAAACCCAAAACATCCAGCCACCTCCCGGAGGCTATGCTGCTCCTCGGCGGGCCGCGCATGCGCAGTCCTGCAACCTCAGTATCACACCAGGCTCCTACCTGGCAAGCCAGGGAAGGACTTCAAGTGGTCTCGGTCAAGTGAGCAGATGCTTTTTGCACACTAATAGGATGTCAGTCGCAGGAGAAGGAGCCACAAGGTAGAAAAGGAAGGCCGCTACCCTCCTACCTCATATACACACCTCCTGCACCGAGAAAAGAAGCAGAGGGATTTGGGGACCGAACAGGGAGACAACAGCTTAGATGAATGCGGACTGTTGTGCACGAGAGGACCGGGAGAGGCCAGGAGTACAGAGGATGAGAGCAGAGGGCGAATTGGAGAAGATAAGAAGGGCCAGGAAGAGGGAGGGGGTTCTGAATTCCTCAGAGGAAGGAAGAGATGCGTCGGGAGCTGTGCAGCCTGGGAAGCTCAGAAGGAGGAGGGGGAAAATGGAAGCAGAGGCAGAGGCAAAGGGGCAGAGGCCCGGTGGCACGCGTGAGTTGATAGGAGTCTGGAGGCAGGAAGGCTAATGCTAGGAGTGGAAGGAGCAGCAAGTCAGGGACAAGGAGGGCATGAAGAGAGAATCTCAGGGAGTTTGTGCTGAAGCAAGTATGAGTGCAGGGGACAAGACTCAGGAATTCAGCCGCTGATGGAAGTTGGTGGCAAGGAAGGCCAGGATGCTGGCCACGGGACGGGCGCCCCTCATCCCCCACCCCCTCCATGTACCAACGAGACGGAAATAGAGCCAGGGCATTCTGGGGCACAGGCCTCTGCCCCTGTCTGCCTACAGTGCCTTGCTTCAGGGTGTAGACCAGAGGGGTAAAGAATGCCTTCTTTGGTTGGGGCACTTCCTGGGCATAATCCCGTGGTCCTGCTGCATTCATATGTCTCCCCTCATTGCATTCCGCCAAGAGTGTTTTGCAATTCAGGTCGCTCAAGCTGCATGGTACTGGGAATGGGAAACAGGTGAGGACAGCAGGGGAAGACACCTGTGCAGTTAGGAGAACCCAATAACCCCTCAGCTGCTGACCTTGAATCTCCATTCTGCTGTCATCAAACAGATGACGTTGATGGGGAGAGAGGTGGCGGATTCAGACACCGGCCACTTCCAGGACTGGCAAGGGCAGAGGAGGTGGGGGAGCTGTCCAACACGGGTTGAGCCAGGATGTGGGATGGAGCGGGAGCGGAGGTGAAAAGTGGACCCAGCCCGTCCCAGCGGGGTTTCCAGGTGCGCGATTTGAGGCTCCGGAGCTCCTGTACTTCCCTGTTGGCCTGTGAGAACTGGTGAGCTGTCAGAGCCAACCCCTAAGGGCCTTCGCGTCCCTTTCGCTATGGCAACTCCACTTGGAACACTGGCACACGTCAGCAGGTGGCGCCTAGAACCTGACCACGTCACAGAGCGCCAAACCCTCCGGGCACCGCCCAGAGGCTTCCCAGCACCCCTGGGGCGCATGTGCAGTCAAGGAGGCATAAGCAGGGCCTGATGGCCTGTGAGCACCAACTGACTACCGCTAAGAGGCGTCACTCCCCCTCCCGCTAAAGCTGATCCTGTTGGAATGCAAATGCAAATGCACCTCAGCACACTGGACAAGGCATGGAAACCCAAAACATCCAGCCACCTCCCGGAGGCTATGCTGCTCCTCGGCGGGCCGCGCATGCGCAGTCCTGCAACCTCAGTATCACACCAGGCTCCTACCTGGCAAGCCAGGGAAGGACTTCAAGTGGTCTCGGTCAAGGAGCAGATGCTTTTTGCACACTAATAGGATGTCAGTCGCAGGAGAAGGAGCCACAAGGTAGAAAAGGAAGGCCGCTACCCTCCTACCTCATATACACACCTCCTGCACCGAGAAAAGAAGCAGAGCGATTTGGGGACCGAACAGGGAGACAACAGCTTAGATGAATGCGGACTGTTGTGCACGAGAGGACCGGGAGAGGCCAGGAGTACACAGGATGAGAGCAGAGGGCGAATTGGAGAAGATAAGAAGGGCCAGGAAGAGGGAGGGGGTTCTGAATTCCTCAGAGGAAGGGAAGAGATGCGTCGGGAGCTGTGCAGCCTGGGAAGCTCAGAAGGAGGAGGGGGAAAATGGGAAGCAGAGGCAGAGGCAAAGGGGCAGAGGCCCGGTGGCACGCGTGAGTTGATAGGAGTCTGGAGGCAGGAAGGCTAATGCTAGGAGTGGAAGGAGCAGCAAGTCAGGGACAAGGAGGCATGAAGAGAGAATCTCAGGGAGTTTGTGCTGAAGCAAGTATGAGTGCAGGGGACAAGACTCAGGAATTCAGCCGCTGATGGAAGTTGGTGGCAAGGAAGGCCAGGATGCTGGCCACGGGACGGGCGCCCCTCATCCCCCACCCCCTCCATGTACCAACGAGACGGAAATAGAGCCAGGGCATTCTGGGGCACAGGCCTCTGCCCCTGTCTGCCTACAGTGCCTTGCTTCAGGGTGTAGACCAGAGGGGTAAAGAATGCCTTCTTTGGTTGGGGCACTTCCTGGGCATAATCCCGTGGTCCTGCTGCATTCATATGTCTCCCCTCATTGCATTCCGCCAAGAGTGTTTTGCAATTCAGGTCGCTCAAGCTGCATGGTACTGGGAATGGGAAACAGGTGAGGACAGCAGGGGAAGACACCTGTGCAGTTAGGAGAACCCAATAACCCCTCAGCTGCTGACCTTGAATCTCCATTCTGCTGTCATCAAACAGATGACGTTGATGGGGAGAGAGGTGGCGGATTCAGACACCGGCCACTTCCAGGACTGGCAAGGGCAGAGGAGGTGGGGGAGCTGTCCAACACGGGTTGAGCCAGGATGTGGGATGGAGCGGGAGCGGAGGTGAAAAGTGGACCCAGCCCGTCCCAGCGGGGTTTCCAGGTGCGCGATTTGAGGCTCCGGAGCTCCTGTACTTCCCTGTTGGCCTGTGAGAACTGGTGAGCAGTCAGAGCCAACCCCTAAGGGCCTTCGCGTCCCTTTCGCTATGGCAACTCCACTTGGAACACTGGCACACGTCAGCAGGTGGCGCCTAGAACCTGACCACGTCACAGAGCGCCAAACCCTCCGGGCACCGCCCAGAGGCTTCCCAGCACCCCTGGGGCGCATGTGCAGTCAAGGAGGCATAAGCAGGGCCTGATGGCCTGTGAGCACCAACTGACTACCGCTAAGAGGCGTCACTCCCCCTCCCGCTAAAGCTGATCCTGTTGGAATGCAAATGCAAATGCACCTCAGCACACTGGACAAGGCATGGAAACCCAAAACATCCAGCCACCTCCCGGAGGCTATGCTGCTCCTCGGCGGGCCGCGCATGTGCAGTCCTGCAACCTCAGTATCACACCAGGCTCCTACCTGGCAAGCAGGGAAGGACTTCAAGTGGTCTCGGTCAAGTGAGCAGATGCTTTTTGCAGACTAATAGGATGTCAGTCGCAGGAGAAGGAGCCACAAGGTAGAAAAGGAAGGCCGCTACCCTCCTACCTCATATACACACCTCCTGCACCGAGAAAGAAGCAGAGGGATTTGGGGACCGAACAGGGAGACAACAGCTTAGATGAATGCGGACTGTTGTGCACGAGAGGACCGGGAGAGGCCAGGAGTACAGAGGATGAGAGCAGAGGGCGAATTGGAGAAGATAAGAAGGGCCAGGAAGAGGGAGGGGGTTCTGAATTCCTCAGAGGAAGGGAAGAGATGCGTCGGGAGCTGTGCAGCCTGGGAAGCTCAGAAGGAGGAGGGGGAAAATGGGAAGCAGAGGCAGAGGCAAAGGGGCAGAGGCCCGGTGGCACGCGTGAGTTGATAGGAGTCTGGAGGCAGGAAGGCTAATGCTAGGAGTGGAAGGAGCAGCAAGTCAGGGACAAGGAGGGCATGAAGAGAGAATCTCAGGGAGTTTGTGCTGAAGCAAGTATGAGTGCAGGGGACAAGACTCAGGAATTCAGCCGCTGATGGAAGTTGGTGGCAAGGAAGGCCAGGATGCTGGCCACGGGACGGGCGCCCCTCATCCCCCACCCCCTCCATGTACCAACGAGACGGAAATAGAGCCAGGGCATTCTGGGGCACAGGCCTCTGCCCCTGTCTGCCTACAGTGCCTTGCTTCAGGGTGTAGACCAGAGGGGTAAAGAATGCCTTCTTTGGTTGGGGCACTTCCTGGGCATAATCCCGTGGTCCTGCTGCATTCATATGTCTCCCCTCATTGCATTCCGCCAAGAGTGTTTTGCAATTCAGGTCGCTCAAGCTGCATGGTACTGGGAATGGGAAACAGGTGAGGACAGCAGGGGAAGACACCTGTGCAGTTAGGAGAACCCAATAACCCCTCAGCTGCTGACCTTGAATCTCCATTCTGCTGTCATCAAACAGATGACGTTGATGGGGAGAGAGGTGGCGGATTCAGACACCGGCCACTTCCAGGACTGGCAAGGGCAGAGGAGGTGGGGGAGCTGTCCAACACGGGTTGAGCCAGGATGTGGGATGGAGCGGGTGCGGAGGTGAAAAGTGGACCCAGCCCGTCCCAGCGGGGTTTCCAGGTGCGCGATTTGAGGCTCCGGAGCTCCTGTACTTCCCTGTTGGCCTGTGAGAACTGGTGAGCTGTCAGAGCCAACCCCTAAGGGCCTTCGCGTCCCTTTCGCTATGGCAACTCCACTTGGAACACTGGCACACGTCAGCAGGTGGCGCCTAGAACCTGACCACGTCACAGAGCGCCAAACCCTCCGGGCACCGCCCAGAGGCTTCCAGCACCCCTGGGGCGCATGTGCAGTCAAGGAGGCATAAGCAGGGCCTGATGGCCTGTGAGCACCAACTGACTACCGCTAAGAGGCGTCACTCCCCCTCCCGCTAAAGCTGATCCTGTTGGAATGCAAATGCAAATGCACCTCAGCACACTGGACAAGGCATGGAAACCCAAAACATCCAGCCACCTCCCGGAGGCTATGCTGCTCCTCGCGGGCCGCGCATGCGCAGTCCTGCAACCTCAGTATCACACCAGGCTCCTACCTAGCAAGCCAGGGAAGGACTTCAAGTGGTCTCGGTCAAGGGAGCAGATGCTTTTTGCACACTAATAGGATGTCAGTCGCAGGAGAAGGAGCCACAAGGTAGAAAAGGAAGGCCGCTACCCTCCTACCTCATATACACACCTCCTGCACCGAGAAAAGAAGCAGAGCGATTTGGGGACCGAACAGGGAGACAACAGCTTAGATGAATGCGGACTGTTGTGCACGAGAGGACCGGGAGAGGCCAGGAGTACAGAGGATGAGAGCAGAGGGCGAATTGGAGAAGATAAGAAGGGCCAGGAAGAGGGAGGGGGTTCTGAATTCCTCAGAGGAAGGGAAGAGATGCGTCGGGAGCTGTGCAGCCTGGGAAGCTCAGAAGGAGGAGGGGGAAAATGGGAAGCAGAGGCAGAGGCAAAGGGGCAGAGGCCCGGTGGCACGCGTGAGTTGATAGGAGTCTGGAGGCAGGAAGGCTAATGCTAGGAGTGGAAGGAGCAGCAAGTCAGGGACAAGGAGGGCATGAAGAGAGAATCTCAGGGAGTTTGTGCTGAAGCAAGTATGAGTGCAGGGGACAAGACTCAGGAATTCAGCCGCTGATGGAAGTTGGTGGCAAGGAAGGCCAGGATGCTGGCCACGGGACGGGCGCCCCTCATCCCCCACCCCCTCCATGTACCAACGAGACGGAAATAGAGCCAGGGCATTCTGGGGCACAGGCCTCTGCCCCTGTCTGCCTACAGTGCCTTGCTTCAGGGTGTAGACCAGAGGGGTAAAGAATGCCTTCTTTGGTTGGGGCACTTCCTGGGCATAATCCCGTGGTCCTGCTGCATTCATATGTCTCCCTCATTGCATTCCGCCAAGAGTGTTTTGCAATTCAGGTCGCTCAAGCTGCATGGTACTGGGAATGGGAAACAGGTGAGGACAGCAGGGGAAGACACCTGTGCAGTTAGGAGAAGCCAATAACCCCTCAGCTGCTGACCTTGAATCTCCATTCTGCTGTCATCAAACAGATGACGTTGATGGGGAGAGAGGTGGCGGATTCAGACACCGGCCACTTCCAGGACTGGCAAGGGCAGAGGAGGTGGGGGAGCTGTCCAACACGGGTTGAGCCAGGATGTGGGATGGAGCGGGAGCGGAGGTGAAAAGTGGACCCAGCCCGTCCCAGCGGGGTTTCCAGGTGCGCGATTTGAGGCTCCGGAGCTCCTGTACTTCCCTATTGGCCTGTGAGAACTGGTGAGCAGTCAGAGCCAACCCCTAAGGGCCTTCGCGTCCCTTTCGCTATGGCAACTCCACTTGGAACACTGGCACACGTCAGCAGGTGGCGCCTAGAACCTGACCACGTCACAGAGCGCCAAACCCTCCGGGCACCGCCCAGAGGCTTCCCAGCACCCCTGGGGCGCATGTGCAGTCAAGGAGGCATAAGCAGGGCCTGATGGCCTGTGAGCACCAACTGACTACCGCTAAGAGGCGTCACTCCCCTCCCGCTAAAGCTGATCCTGTTGGAATGCAAATGCAAATGCACCTCAGCACACTGGACAAGGCATGGAAACCCAAAACATCCAGCCACCTCCCGGAGGCTATGCTGCTCCTCGGCGGGCCGCGCATGCGCAGTCCTGCAACCTCAGTATCACACCAGGCTCCTACCTGGCAAGCCAGGGAAGGACTTCAAGTGGTCTCGGTCAAGTGAGCAGATGCTTTTTGCACACTAATAGGATGTCAGTCGCAGGAGAAGGAGCCACAAGGTAGAAAAGGAAGGCCGCTACCCTCCTACCTCATATACACACCTCCTGCACCGAGAAAAGAAGCAGAGGGATTTGGGGACCGAACAGGGAGACAACAGCTTAGATGAATGCGGACTGTTGTGCACGAGAGGACCGGGAGAGGCCAGGAGTACAGAGGATGAGAGCAGAGGGCGAATTGGAGAAGATAAGAAGGGCCAGGAAGAGGGAGGGGGTTCTGAATTCCTCAGAGGAAGGGAAGAGATGCGTCGGGAGCTGTGCAGCCTGGGAAGCTCAGAAGGAGGAGGGGGAAAATGGGAAGCAGAGGCAGAGGCAAAGGGGCAGAGGCCGGTGGCACGCGTGAGTTGATAGGAGTCTGGAGGCAGGAAGGCTAATGCTAGGAGTGGAAGGAGCAGCAAGTCAGGGACAAGGAGGGCATGAAGAGAGAATCTCAGGGAGTTTGTGCTGAAGCAAGTATGAGTGCAGGGGACAAGACTCAGGAATTCAGCCGCTGATGGAAGTTGGTGGCAAGGAAGGCCAGGATGCTGGCCACGGGACGGGCGCCCCTCATCCCCCACCCCTCCATGTACCAACGAGACGGAAATAGAGCCAGGGCATTCTGGGGCACAGGCCTCTGCCCCTGTCTGCCTACAGTGCCTTGCTTCAGGGTGTAGACCAGAGGGGTAAAGAATGCCTTCTTTGGTTGGGGCACTTCCTGGGCATAATCCCGTGGTCCTGCTGCATTCATATGTCTCCCCTCATTGCATTCCGCCAAGAGTGTTTTGCAATTCAGGTCGCTCAAGCGGCATGGTACTGGGAATGGGAAACAGGTGAGGACAGCAGGGGAAGACACCTGTGCAGTTAGGAGAAGCCAATAACCCCTCAGCTGCTGACCTTGAATCTCCATTCTGCTGTCATCAAACAGATGACGTTGATGGGAGAGAGGTGGCGGATTCAGACACCCGGCCACTTCCAGGACTGGCAAGGGCAGAGGAGGTGGGGGAGCTGTCCAACACGGGTTGAGCCAGGATGTGGGATGGAGCGGGGAGCGGAGGTGAAAAGTGGACCCAGCCCGTCCCAGCGGGGTTTCCAGGTGCGCGATTTTGAGGCTCCGGAGCTCCTGTACTTCCCTGTTGGCCTGTGAGAACTGGTGAGCAGTCAGAGCCAACCCCTAAGGGCCTTCGCGTCCCTTTCGCTATGGCAACTCCACTTGGAACACTGGCACACGTCAGCAGGTGGCGCCTAGAACCTGACCACGTCACAGAGCGCCAAACCCTCCGGGCACCGCCCAGAGGCTTCCCAGCACCCCTGGGGCGCATGTGCAGTCAAGGAGGCATAAGCAGGGCCTGATGGCCTGTGAGCACCAACTGACTACCGCTAAGAGGCGTCACTCCCCTCCCGCTAAAGCTGATCCTGTTGGAATGCAAATGCAAATGCACCTCAGCACACTGGACAAGGCATGGAACCCAAAACATCCAGCCACCTCCCGGAGGCTATGCTGCTCCTCGGCGGGCCGCGCATGCGCAGTCCTGCAACCTCAGTATCACACCAGGCTCCTACCTGGCAAGCCAGGGAAGGACTTCAAGTGGTCTCGGTCAAGTGAGCAGATGCTTTTTGCAGACTAATCGGATGTCAGTCCCAGGAGAAGGAGCCACAAGGTAGAAAAGGAAGGCGCTACCCTCCTACCTCATATACACACCTCCTGCACCGAGAAAAGAAGCAGAGGGATTTGGGGACCGAACAGGGAGACAACAGCTTAGATGAATGCGACTGTTGTGCTCGAGAGGACCGGGAGAGGCCAGGAGTACAGAGGATGAGAGCAGAGGGCGAATTGGAGAAGATAAGAAGGGCCAGGAAGAGGGAGGGGGTTCTGAATTCCTCAGAGGAAGGGAAGAGATGCGTCGGGAGCTGTGCAGCCTGGGAAGCTCAGAAGGAGGAGGGGGAAAATGGGAAGCAGAGGCAGAGGCAAAGGGGCAGAGGCCCGGTGGCACGCGTGAGTTGATAGGAGTCTGGAGGCAGGAAGGCTAATGCTAGGAGTGGAAGGAGCAGCAAGTCAGGGACAAGGAGGGCATGAAGATAGAATCTCAGGGGAGTTTGTGCTGAAGCAAGTATGAGTGCAGGGACAAGACTCAGGAATTCAGCCGCTGATGGAAGTTGGTGGCAAGGAAGGCCAGGATGCTGGCCACGGGACGGGCGCCCCTCATCCCCCACCCCCTGCCATGTACCAACGAGACGGAAATAGAGCCAGGGCATTCTGGGGCACAGGCCTCTGCCCCTGTCTGCCTACAGTGCCTTGCTTCAGGGTGTAGACCAGAGGGGTAAAGAATGCCTTCTTGGTTGGGGCACTTCCTGGGCATAATCCCCTGGTCCTGCTGCATTCATATGTCTCCCCTCATTGCATTCCGCCAAGAGTGTTTTGCAATTCAGGTCGCTCAAGCTGCATGGTACTGGGAATGGGAAACAGGTTAGGACAGCAGGGGAAGACACCTGTGCAGTTAGGAGAACCCAATAACCCCTCAGCTGCTGACCTTGAATCTCCATTCTGCTGTCATCAAACAGATGACGTTGATGGGGAGAGAGGTGGCGGATTCAGACACCGGCCACTCCAGGACTAGCAAGGGCAGAGGAGGTGGGGGAGCTGTCCAACACGGTTGAGCCAGGATGTGGATGGAGCGGGAGCGGAGGTGAAAAGTGGACCCAGCCCGTCCCAGCGGGGTTTCCAGGTGCGCGATTTGAGGCTCCGGAGCTCCTGTACTTCCCTGTTGGCCTGTGAGAACTGGTGAGCTGTCAGAGCCAACCCCTAAGGGCCTTCGCGTCCCTTTCGCTATGGCAACTCCACTTGGAACACTGGCACACGTCAGCAGGTGGCGCCTAGAACCTGACCACGTCACAGAGCGCCAACCCTCCGGGCACCGCCCAGAGGCTTCCCAGCACCCCTGGGGCGCATGTGCAGTCAAGGAGGCATAAGCAGGGCCTGAGGCCTGTGAGCACCACTGACTACCGCTAAGAGGCGTCACTCCCCCTCCCGCTAAAGCTGATCCTGTTGGAATGCAAATGCAAATGCACCTCAGCACACTGGACAAGGCATGGAAACCCAAAACATCCAGCCACCTCCCGGAGGCTATGCTGCTCCTCGGCGGGCCGCGCAATGCGCAGTCCTGCAACCTCAGTATCACACCAGGCTCCTACCTAGCAAGCCAGGGAAGGACTTCAAGTGGTCTCGGTCAAGTGAGCAGATGCTTTTTGCACACTAATAGGATGTCAGTCGCAGGAGAAGGAGCCACAAGGTAGAAAAGGAAGGCCGCTACCCTCCTACCTCATATACACACCTCCTGCACCGAGAAAAGAAGCAGAGGGATTTGGGGACCGAACAGGGAGACAACAGCTTAGATGAATGCGGACTGTTGTGCACGAGAGGACCGGGAGAGGCCAGGAGTACAGAGGATGAGAGCAGAGGGCGAATTGGAGAAGATAAGAAGGGCCAGGAAGAGGGAGGGGGTTCTGAATTCCTCAGAGGAAGGGAAGAGATGCGTCGGGAGCTGTGCAGCCTGGGAAGCTCAGAAGGAGGAGGGGGAAAATGGGAAGCAGAGGCAGAGGCAAAGGGCAGAGGCCCGGTGGCACGCGTGAGTTGATAGGAGTCTGGAGGCAGGAAGGCTAATGCTAGGAGTGGAAGGAGCAGCAAGTCAGGGACAAGGAGGGCATGAAGAGAGAATCTCAGGGAGTTTGTGCTGAAGCAAGTATGAGTGCAGGGGACAAGACTCAGGAATTCAGCCGCTGATGGAAGTTGGTGGCAAGGAAGGCCAGGATGCTGGCCACGGGACGGGCGCCCCTCATCCCCCACCCCCTCCATGTACCAACGAGACGGAAATAGAGCCAGGGCATTCTGGGGCACAGGCCTCTGCCCCTGTCTGCCTACAGTGCCTTGCTTCAGGGTGTAGACCAGAGGGGTAAAGAATGCCTTCTTTGGTTGGGGCACTTCCTGGGCATAATCCCGTGGTCCTGCTGCATTCATATGTCTCCCCTCATTGCATTCCGCCAAGAGTGTTTTTGCAATTCAGGTCGCTCAAGCTGCATGGTACTGGGAATGGGAAACAGGTGAGGACAGCAGGGGAAGACACCTGTGCAGTTAGGAGAACCCAATAACCCTCAGCTGCTGACCTTGAATCTCCATTCTGCTGTCATCAAACAGATGACGTTGATGGGGAGAGAGGTGGCGGATTCAGACACCGGCCACTTCCAGGACTGGCAAGGGCAGAGGAGGTGGGGGAGCTGTCCAACACGGGTTGAGCCAGGATGTGGGATGGAGCGGGAGCGGAGGTGAAAAGTGGACCCAGCCCGTCCCAGCGGGGTTTCCAGGTGCGCGATTTGAGGCTCCGGAGGCTCCTGTACTTCCCTGTTGGCCTGTGAGAACTGGTGAGCAGTCAGAGCCAACCCCTAAGGGCCTTCGCGTCCCTTTCGCTATGGCAACTCCACTTGGAACACTGGCACACGTCAGCAGGTGGCGCCTAGAACCTGACCACGTCACAGAGCGCCAAACCCTCCGGGCACCGCCCAGAGGCTTCCCAGCACCCCTGGGGCGCATGTGCAGTCAAGGAGGCATAAGCAGGGCCTGATGGCCTGTGAGCACCAACTGACTACCGCTAAGAGGCGTCACTCCCCCTCCCGCTAAAGCTGATCCTGTTGGAATGCAAATGCAAATGCACTCAGCACACTGGACAAGGCATGGAAACCCAAAACATCCAGCCACCTCCCGGAGGCTATGCTGCTCCTCGGCGGGCCGCGCATGCGCAGTCCTGCAACCTCAGTATCACACCAGGCTCCTACCTGGCAAGCCAGGAAGGACTTCAAGTGGTCTCGGTCAAGTGAGCAGATGCTTTTTGCAGACTAATAGGATGTCAGTCGCAGGAGAAGGAGCCACAAGGTAGAAAAGGAAGGCCGCTACCCTCCTACCTCATATACACACCTCCTGCACCGAGAAAAGAAGCAGAGGGATTTGGGGACCGAACAGGGAGACAACAGCTTAGATGAATGCGGACTGCTGTGCACGAGAGAACGGGAGAGGCCAGGAGTACAGAGGATGAGAGCAGAGGGCGAATTGGAGAAGATAAGAAGGGCCAGGAAGAGGGAGGGGGTTCTGAATTCCTCAGAGGAAGGGAAGAGATGCGTCGGGAGCTGTGCAGCCTGGGAAGCTCAGAAGGAGGAGGGGGAAAATGGGAAGCAGAGGCAGAGGCAAAGGGGCAGAGGCCCGGTGGCACGCGTGAGTTGATAGGAGACTGGAGGCAAGAAGGCTAATGCTAGGAGTGGAAGGAGCAGCAAGTCAGGGACAAGGAGGGCATGAAGAGAGAATCTCAGGGAGTTTGTGCTGAAGCAAGTATGAGTGCAGGGGACAAGACTCAGGAATTCAGCCGCTGATGGAAGTTGGTGGCAAGGAAGGCCAGGATGCTGGCCACGGGACGGGCGCCCCTCATCCCCCACCCCCTCCATGTACCAACGAGACGGAAATAGAGCAGGGCATTCTGGGGCACAGGCCTCTGCCCCTGTCTGCCTACAGTGCCTTGCTTCAGGGTGTAGACCAGAGGGGTAAAGAATGCCTTCTTTGGTTGGGGCACTTCCTGGGCATAATCCCGTGGTCCTGCTGCATTCATATGTCTCCCTCATTGCATTCCGCCAAGAGTGTTTTGCAATTCAGGTCGCTCAAGCTGCATGGTACTGGGAATGGGAAACAGGTGAGGACAGCAGGGGAAGACACCTGTGCAGTTAGGAGAACCCAATAACCCCTCAGCTGCTGACCTTGAATCTCCATTCTGCTGTCATCAAACAGATGACGTTGATGGGGAGAGAGGTGGCGGATTCAGACACCGGCCACTTCCAGGACTGGCAAGGGCAGAGGAGGTGGGGGAGCTGTCCAACACGGGTTGAGCCAGGATGTGGGATGGAGCGGGAGCGGAGGTGAAAAGTGGACCCAGCCCGTCCCAGCGGGGTTTCCAGGTGCGCGATTTGAGGCTCCGGAGCTCCTGTACTTCCCTGTTGGCCTGTGAGAACTGGTGAGCAGTCAGAGCCAACCCCTAAGGGCCTTCGCGTCCCTTTCGCTATGGCAACTCCTCTTGGAACACTGGCACACGTCAGCAGGTGGCGCCTAGAACCTGACCACGTCACAGAGCGCCAAACCCTCCGGGCACCGCCAGAGGCTTCCCAGCACCCCTGGGGCGCATGTGCAGTCAAGGAGGCATAAGCAGGGCCTGATGGCCTGTGAGCACCAACTGACTACCGCTAAGAGGCGTCACTCCCCCTCCGCTAAAGCTGATCCTGTTGGAATGCAAATGCAAATGCACCTCAGCACACTGGACAAGGCATGGAAACCCAAAACATCCAGCCACCTCCCGGAGGCTATGCTGCTCCTCGGCGGGCCGCGCATGCGCAGTCCTGCAACCTCAGTATCACACCAGGCTCCTACCTGGCAAGCCAGGGAAGGACTTCAAGTGGTCTCGGTCAAGTGAGCAGATGCTTTTTTGCAGACTAATAGGATGTCAGTCCCAGGAGAAGGAGCCACAAGGTAGAAAAGGAAGGCCGCTACCCTCCTACCTCATATACACACCTCCTGCACCGAGAAAAGAAGCAGAGGGATTTGGGGACCGAACAGGGAGACAACAGCTTAGATGAATGCGGACTGTTGTGCACGAGAGGACCGGGAGAGGCAGGAGTACAGAGGATGAGAGCAGAGGGCGAATTGGAGAAGATAAGAAGGGCCAGGAAGAGGGAGGGGGTTCTGAATTCCTCAGAGGAAGGGAAGAGATGCGTCGGGAGCTGTGCAGCCTGGGAAGCTCAGAAGGAGGAGGGGGAAAATGGGAAGCAGAGGCAGAGGCAAAGGGGCAGAGGCCCGGTGGCACGCGTGAGTTGATAGGAGTCTGGAGGCAGGAAGGCTAATGCTTGGAGTGGAAGGAGCAGCAAGTCAGGGACAAGGAGGCATGAAGAGAGAATCTCAGGGAGTTTGTGCTGAAGCAAGTATGAGTGCAGGGGACAAGACTCAGGAATTCAGCCGCTGATGGAAGTTGGGTGGCAAGGAAGCCAGGATGCTGGCCACGGGACGGGCGCCCCTCATCCCCACACCCCTCCATGTACCAACGAGACGGAAATAGAGCCAGGGCATTCTGGGGCACAGGCCTCTGCCCCTGTCTGCCTACAGTGCCTTGCTTCAGGGTGTAGACCAGAGGGGTAAAGAATGCCTTCTTTGGTCGGGGCACTTCCTGGCATAATCCCGTGGTCCTGCTGCATTCATATGTCTCCCCTCATTGCATTCCGCCAAGAGTGTTTTGCAATTCAGGTCGCTCAAGCTGCATGGTACTGGGAATGGGAAACAGGTGAGGACAGCAGGAGAAGACACCTGTGCAGTTAGGAGAACCCAATAACCCCTCAGCTGCTGACCTTGAATCTCCATTCTGCTGTCATCAAACAGATGACGTTGATGGGGAGAGAGGTGGCGGATTCAGACACCGGCCACTTCCAGGACTGGCAAGGGCAGAGGAGGTGGGGGAGCTGTCCAACACGGGTTGAGCCAGGATGTGGGATGGAGCGGGAGCGGAGGTGAAAAGTGGACCCAGCCCGTCCCAGCGGGGTTTCCAGGTGCGCGATTTGAGGCTCCGGAGCTCCTGTACTTCCCTGTTGGCCTGTGAGAACTGGTGAGCAGTCAGAGCCAACCCCTAGGGCCTTCGCGTCCCTTTCGCTATGGCAACTCCACTTGGAACACTGGCACACGTCAGCAGGTGGAGCCTAGAACCTGACCACGTCACAGAGCGCCAAACCCTCCGGGCACCGCCCAGAGGCTTCCCAGCACCCCTGGGGCGCATGTGCAGTCAAGGAGGCATAAGCAGGGCCTGATGGCCTGTGAGCACCAACTGACTACCGCTAAGAGGCGTCACTCCCCCTCCCGCTAAAGCTGATCCTGTTGAATGCAAATGCAAATGCACCTCAGCACACTGGACAAGGCATGGAAACCCAAAACATCCAGCCACCTCCCGGAGGCTATGCTGCTCCTCGGCGGGCCGCGCATGCGCAGTCCTGCAACCTCAGTATCACACCAGGCTCCTACCTAGCAAGCCAGGGAAGGACTTCAAGTGGTCTCGGTCAAGGGAGCAGATGCTTTGTCCAGACTAATAGGATGTCAGTCGCAGGAGAAGGAGCCACAAGGTAGAAAAGGAAGGCCGCTACCCTCCTACCTCATATACACACCTCCTGCACCGAGAAAAGAAGCAGAGGGATTTGGGGACCGAACAGGAGACAACAGCTTAGATGAATGCGGACTGTTGTGCACGAGAGGACCGGGAGAGGCCAGGAGTACAGAGGATGAGAGCAGAGGGCGAATTGGAGAAGATAAGAAGGGCCAGGAAGAGGGAGGGGGTTCTGAATTCCTCAGAGGAAGGGAAGAGATGCGTCGGGAGCTGTGCAGCCTGGGAAGCTCAGAAGGAGGAGGGGGAAAATGGGAAGCAGAGGCAGAGGCAAAGGGGCAGAGGCCCGGTGGCACGCGTGAGTTGATAGGAGTCTGGAGGCAGGAAGGCTAATGCTAGGAGTGGAAGGAGCAGCAAGTCAGGGACAAGGAGGGCATGAAGAGAGAATCTCAGGGAGTTTGTGCTGAAGCAAGTATGAGTGCAGGGGACAAGACTCAGAATTCAGCCGCTGATGGAAGTTGGTGGCAAGGAAGGCCAGGATGCTGGCCACGGGACGGGCGCCCCTCATCCCCCACCCCCTCCATGTACCAACGAGACGGAAATAGAGCCAGGGCATTCTGGGGCACAGGCCTCTGCCCCTGTCTGCCTACAGTGCCTTGCTTCAGGGTGTAGACCAGAGGGGTAAAGAATGCCTTCTTTGGTTGGGGCACTTCCTGGGCATAATCCCGTGGTCCTGCTGCATTCATATGTCTCCCCTCATTGCATTCCGCCAGAGTGTTTTGCAATTCAGGTCGCTCAAGCCGCATGGTACTGGGAATGGGAAACAGGTGAGGACAGCAGGGGAAGACACCTGTGCAGTTAGGAGAACCCATAACCCCTCAGCTGCTGACCTTGAATCTCCATTCTGCTGTCATCAAACAGATGACGTTGATGGGGAGAGAGGTGGCGGATCCAGACACCGGCCACTTCCAGGACTGGCAAGGGCAGAGGAGGTGGGGGAGCTGTCCAACACGGGTTGAGCCAGGATGTGGGATGGAGCGGGAGCGGAGGTGAAAAGTGGACCCAGCCCGTCCCAGCGGGGTTTCCAGGTGCGCGATTTGAGGCTCCGGAGCTCCTGTACTTCCCTGTTGGCCTGTGAGAACTGGTGAGCAGTCAGAGCCAACCCCTAAGGGCTTTCGCGTCCCTTTCGCTATGGCAACTCCACTTGGAACACTGGCACACGTCAGCAGGTGGCGCCTAGAACCTGACCACGTCACAGAGCGCCAAACCCTCCGGGCACCGCCCAGAGGCTTCCCAGCACCCCTGGGGCGCATGTGCAGTCAAGGAGGCATAAGCAGGGCCTGATGGCCTGTGAGCACCAACTGACTACCGCTAAGAGGCGTCACTCCCCCTCCCGCTAAAGCTGATCCTGTTGGAATGCAAATGCAAATGCACCTCAGCACACTGGACAAGGCATGGAAACCCAAAACATCCAGCCACCTCCCGGAGGCTATGCTGCTCCTCGGCGGGCCGCGCATGCGCAGTCCTGCAACCTCAGTATCACACCAGGCTCCTACCTAGCAAGCCAGGGAAGGACTTCAAGTGGTCTCGGTCAAGTGAGCAGATGCTTTTTGCACACTAATAGGATGTCAGTCGCAGGAGAAGGAGCCACAGGTAGAAAAGGAAGGCCGCTACCCTCCTACCTCATATACACACCTCCTGCACCGAGAAAAGAAGCAGAGGGATTTGGGGACCGAACAGGGAGACAACAGCTTAGATGAATGCGGACTGTTGTGCACGAGAGGACCGGGAGAGGCCAGGAGTACAGAGGATGAGAGCAGAGGGCGAATTGGAGAAGATAAGAAGGGCCAGAAGAGGGAGGGGGTTCTGAATTCCTCAGAGGAAGGGAAGAGATGCGTCGGGAGCTGTGCAGCCTGGGAAGCTCAGAAGGAGGAGGGGGAAAATGGGAAGCAGAGGCAGAGGCAAAAGGGGCAGAGGCCCGGTGGCACGCGTGAGTTGATAGGAGTCTGGAGGCAGGAAGGCTAATGCTAGGAGTGGAAGGAGCAGCAAGTCAGGGACAAGGAGGGCATGAAGAGAGAATCTCAGGGAGTTTGTGCTGAAGCAAGTATGAGTGCAGGGGACAAGACTCAGGAATTCAGCCGCTGATGGAAGTTGGTGGCAAGGAAGGCCAGGATGCTGGCCACGGGACGGGCGCCCCTCATCCCCCACCCCCTCATGTACCAACGAGACGGAAATAGAGCCAGGGCATTCTGGGGCACAGGCCTCTGCCCCTGTCTGCCTACAGTGCCTTGCTTCAGGGTGTAGACAGAGGGGTAAAGAATGCCTTCTTTGTTGGGGCACTTCCTGGGCATAATCCCGTGGTCCTGCTGCATTCATATGTCTCCCCTCATTGCATTCCGCCAAGAGTGTTTTGCAATTCAGGTCGCTCAAGCCGCATGGTACTGGGAATGGGAAACAGGTGAGGACAGCAGGGGAAGACACCTGTGCAGTTAGGAGAACCCAATAACCCCTCAGCTGCTGACCTTGAATCTCCATTCTGCTGTCATCAAACAGATGACGTTGATGGGGAGAGAGGTGGCGGATCCAGACACCGGCCACTTCCAGGACTGGCAAGGGCAGAGGAGGTTGGGGAGCTGTCCAACACGGGTTGAGCCAGGATGTGGGATGGAGCGGGAGCGGAGGTGAAAAGTGGACCCAGCCCGTCCCAGCGGGGTTTCCAGGTGCGCGATTTGAGGCTCCGGAGCTCCTGTACTTCCCTGTTGGCCTGTGAGAACTGGTGAGCAGTCAGAGCCAACCCCTAAGGGCCTTCGCGTCCCTTTCGCTATGGCAACTCCACTTGGAACACTGGCACACGTCAGCAGGTGGCGCCTAGAACCTGACACGTCACAGAGCGCCAAACCCTCCGGGCACCGCCCAGAGGCTTCCCAGCACCCCTGGGGCGCATGTGCAGTCAAGGAGGCATAAGCAGGGCCTGATGGCCTGTGAGCACCAACTGACTACCGCTAAGAGGCGTCACTCCCCCTCCCGCTAAAGCTGATCCTGTTGGAATGCAAATGCAAATGCACCTCAGCACACTGGACAAGGCATGGAAACCCTAAACATCCAGCCACCTCCCGGAGGCTATGCTGCTCCCTCGGCGGGCCGCGCATGCGCAGTCCTGCAACCTCAGTATCACACCAGGCTCTACCTAGCAAGCCAGGGAAGGACTTCAAGTGGTCTCGGTCAAGGAGCAGATGCTTTTTGCACACTAATAGGATGTCAGTCGCAGGAGAAGGAGCCCAAGGTAGAAAAGGAAGGCCGCTACCCTCCTACCTCATTATACACACCTCCTGCACCGAGAAAGAAGCAGAGGGATTTGGGGGACCGAACAGGGAGACAACAGCTAGATGAATGCGGACTGTTGTGCACGAGAGGTCCGGGAGAGGCCAGGAGTACAGAGGATGAGAGCAGAGGGCGAATTGGAGAAGATAAGAAGGGCCAGGAAGAGGGAGGGGTTCTGAATTCCTCAGAGGAAGGGAAGAGATGCGTCGGGAGCTGTGCAGCCTGGGAAGCTCAGAAGGAGGAGGGGGAAGGAAATGGGAAGCAGAGGCAGAGGCAAAGGGGCAGAGGCCCGGTGGCACGCGTGAGTTGATAGGAGTCTGGAGGCAGGAAGGCTAATGCCTAGGAGTGGAAGGAGCAGCAAGTCAGGGACAAGGAGGGCTATGAAGAGAGAATCTCAGGGAGTTTGTGCTGAAGCAAGTATGAGTGCAGGGGACAAGACTCAGGCATTCAGCCGCTGATGGAAGTTGGTGGCAAGGAAGGCCAGGATGCTGGCCACGGGACGGGCGCCCCTCATCCCCCACCCCCTCCATGTACCAACGAGACGGAAATAGAGCCAGGGCATTCTGGGGCACAGGCCTCTGCCCCTGTCTGCCTACATGGCCTTGCTTCAGGGTGTAGACCAGAGGGGTAAAGAATGCCTTCTTTGGTTGGGGCACTTCCTGGCATAATCCCGTGGTCCTGCTGCATTCATATGTCTCCTCATTGCATTCCGCCAAGAGTGTTTTGCAATTCAGGTCGCTCAAGCTGCATGGTACTGGGAATGGGAAACAGGTGAGGACAGCAGGGGAAGACACCTGTGCAGTTAGGAGAACCCAATAACCCCTCAGCTGCTGACCTTGAATCTCCATTCTGCTGTCATCAAACAGATGACGTTGATGGGGAGAGAGGTGGCGGATTCAGACACCGGCCACTTCCAGGACTGGCAAGGGCAGAGGAGGTGGGGGAGCTGTCCAACACGGGTTGAGCCAGGATGGGGATGGAGCGGGAGCGAGGTGAAAAGTGGACCCAGCCCGTCCCAGCGGGGTTTCCAGGTGCGCGATTTGAGGCTCCGGAGCTCCTGTACTTCACTGTTGGCCTGTGAGAACTGGTGAGCTGTCAGAGCCTACCCCTAAGGGCCTTCGCGTCCCTTTCGCTATGGCAACTCCACTTGAACACTGGCACACGTCAGCAGGTGGCGCCCTAGAACCTGACCACGTCACAGAGCGCCAAACCCTCCGGGCACCGCCCAGAGGCTTCCCAGCACCCCTAGGGCGCATGTGCAGTCAAGGAGGCATAAGCAGGGCCTGATGGCCTGTGAGCACCAACTGACTACCGCTAAGAGGCGTCACTCCCCCTCCCGCTAAAGCTGATCCTGTTGGAATGCAAAATGCAAATGCACCCTCAGCACACTGGACAAGGCATGGAAACCCAAAACATCCAGCCACCTCCCCGGAGGCTATGCTGCTCCTCGGCGGGGCCGCGCATGCGCAGTCCTGCAACCTCAGTATCACACCAGGCTCCTACCTAGCAAGCCAGGGAAGGACTTCAAGTGGTCTCGGTCAAGGGAGCAGATGCTTTTTGCACACTAATAGGATGTCAGTCGGCAGGAGAAGGAGCCACAAGGTAGAAAAGGAAGGCCGCTACCCTCCTACCTCATATACACACCTCCTGCACCGAGAAAAGAAGCAGAGGGATTTGGGGACCGAACAGGGAGACAACAGCTTAGATGAATGCGGACTGTTGTGCACGAGAGGACCGGGAGAGGCCAGGAGTACAGAGGATGAGAGCAGAGGGCGAATTGGAGAAGATAAGAAGGGCCAGGAAGAGGGAGGGGGTTCTGAATTCCTCAGAGGAAGGGAAGAGATGCGTCGGGAGCTGTGCAGCCTGGGAAGCTCAGAAGGAGGAGGGGGGAAAATGGGAAGCAGAGGCAGAGGCAAAGGGGCAGAGGCCCGGTGGCACGCGTGAGTTGATAGGAGTCTGGAGGCAGGAAGGCTAATGCTAGGAGTGGAAGGAGCAGCAAGTCAGGGGACAAGGAGGGCATGAAGAGAGAATCTCAGGGAGTTTGTGCTGAAGCAAGTATGAGTGCAGGGGACAAGACTCAGGAATTCAGCCGCTGATGGAAGTTGGTGCAAGGAAGGCCAGGATGCTGGCCACGGGACGGCGGCCCCTCATCCCCACCCCCTCCATGTACCAACGAGACGGAAATAGAGCCAGGGCATTCTGGGGCACAGGCCTCTGCCCCTGACTGCCTACAGTGCCTTGCTTCAGGGTGTAGACCAGAGGGGTAAAGAATGCCTTCTTTGGTTGGGGGCACTTCCTGGGCATAATCCCGTGGTCCTGCTGCATTCATATGTCTCCCCTCATTGCATTCCGCCAAGAGTGTTTTGCAATTCAGGTCGCTCAAGCTGCATGGTACTGGGAATGGGAAACAGGTGAGGACAGCAGGGGAAGACACCTGTGCAGTTAGGAGAACCCAATAACCCCTCAGCTGCTGTCCTTGAATCTCCATTCTGCTGTCATCAAACAGATGACGTTGATGGGGAGAGAGGTGGCGGATTCAGACACCGGCCACTTCCAGGACTGGCAAGGGCAGAGGAGGTGGGGGAGCTGTCCAACACGGGTTGAGCCAGGATGTGGGATGGAGCGGGAGCGGAGGTGAAAAGTGGACCCAGCCCGTCCCAGCGGGGTTTCCAGGTGCGCGATTTGAGGCTCCGGAGGCTCCTGTACTTCCCTGTTGGCCTGTGTGAACTGGTGAGCTGTCAGAGCCAACCCCTAAGGGCCTTCGCGTCCCTTTCGCTATGGCAACTCCACTTGGAACACTGGCACACGTCAGCAGGAGGCGCCTAGAACCTGACCACGTCACAGAGCGCCAAAACCCTCCGGGCACCGCCCAGAGGCTTCCCAGCACCCCTGGGGCGCATGTGCAGTCAAGAGGCATAAGCAGGGCCTGATGGCCTGTGAGCACCAACTGACTACCGCTAAGATGCGTCACTCCCCCTCCCGCTAAAGCTGATCCTGTTGGAATGCAAATGCAAATGCACCTCAGCACACTGGACAAGGCATGGAAACCCAAAACATCCAGCCACCTCCCGAGGCTATGCTGCTCCTCGGCGGGGCCGCGCAATGCGCAGTCCTGCAACCTCAGTATCACACCAGGCTCCTACCTAGCAAGCCAGGGAAGGACTTCAAGTGGTCTCGGTCAAGGGAGCAGATGCTTTTTGCACACTAATAGGATGTCAGTCGCAGGAGAAGGAGCCACAAGTAGAAAAGGAAGGCCGCTACCCTCCTACCTCATATACACACCTCCTGCACCGAGAAAAGAAGCAGAGGGATTTGGGGACCGAACAGGGAGACAACAGCTTAGATGAATGCGGACTGTTGTGCACGAGAGGACCGGGAGAGGCCAGGAGTACAGAGGATGAGAGCAGAGGGCGAATTGGGAGAAGATAAGAAGGGCCAGGAAGAGGGAGGGGGTTCTGAATTCCTCAGAGGAAGGGGAAGAGATGCGTCGGGAGCTGTGCAGCCTGGGAAGCTCAGAAGGAGGAGGGGGAAAATGGGAAGCAGAGGCAGAGGCAAAGGGGCAGAGGCCCGGTGGCACGCGTGAGTTGATAGGAGTCTGGAGGCAGGAAGGCTAATGCTAGGAGTGGAAGGAGCAGCAAGTCAGGGACAAGGAGGGCATGAAGAGAGAATCTCAGGGAGTTTGTGCTGAAGCAAGTATGAGTGCAGGGGACAAGACTCAGGAATTCAGCCGCTGATGGAAGTTGGTGGCAAGGAAGGCCAGGATGCTGGCCACGGGACGGGCGCCCCTCATCCCCCACCCCCCTCCATGTACCAACGAGACGGAAATAGAGCCAGGGCATTCTGGGGCACAGGCCTCTGCCCCTGTCTGCCTACAGTGCCTTGCTTCAGGGTGTAGACCAGAGGGGTAAAGAATGCCTTCTTTGGTTGGGGCACTTCCTGGGCATAATCCCGTGGTCCTGCTGCATTCATATGTCTCCCCTCATTGCATTCCGCCAAGAGTGTTTTGCAATTCAGGTCGCTCAAGCTGCATGGTACTGGGAATGGGAAACAGGTGAGGACAGCAGGGGAAAGACACCTGTGCAGTTAGGAGAACCCAATAACCCCTCAGCTGCTGACCTTGAATCTCCATTCTGCTGTCATCAAACAGATGACGTTGATGGGGAGAGAGGTGGCGGATTCAGACACCGGCCACTTCCAGGACTGGCAAGGGCAGAGGAGGTGGGGGAGCTGTCCAACACGGGTTGAGCCAGGATGTGGGATGGAGCGGGAGCGGAGGTGAAAAGTGGACCCACCCCGTCCCAGCGGGGTTTCCAGGTGCGCGATTTGAGGCTCCGGAGCTCCTGTACTTCCCTGTTGGCCTGTGAGAACTGGTGAGCAGTCAGAGCCAACCCTAAGGGCCTTCGCGTCCCTTTCGCTATGGCAACTCCACTTGGAACACTGGCACACGTCAGCAGGTGGCGCCTAGAACCTGACCACGTCACAGAGCGCCAAACCCTCCGGGCACCGCCCAGAGGCTTCCGCACCCCTGGGGCGCATGTGCAGTCAAGGAGGCATAAGCAGGGCCTGATGGCCTGTGAGCACCAACTGACTACCGCTAAGAGGCGTCACTCCCCCTCCCGCTAAAGCTGATCCTGTTGGAATGCAAATGCAAATGCACCTCAGCACACTGGACAAGGCATGGAAACCCAAAACATCCAGCCACCTCCCGGAGGCTATGCTGCTCCTCGGCGGGCCGCGCATGCGCAGTCCTGCAACCTCAGTATCACACCAGGCTCCTACCTAGCAAGCCAGGGAAGGACTTCAAGTGGTCTCGGTCAAGGGAGCAGATGCTTTTTGCACACTAATAGGATGTCAGTCGCAGGAGAAGGAGCCACAAGGTAGAAAAGGAAGGCCGCTACCCTCCTACCTCATATACACACCTCCTGCACCGAGAAAAGAAGCAGAGGGATTTGGGGACCGAACAGGGAGACAACAGCTTAGATGAATGCGGACTGTTGTGCACGAGAGGACCGGGAGAGGCCAGGAGTACAGAGGATGAGAGCAGAGGTCGAATTGGAGAAGATAAGAAGGGCCAGGAAGAGGGAGGGGGTTCTGAATTCCTCAGAGGAAGGGAAGAGATGCGTCGGGAGCTGTGCAGCCTGGGAAGCTCAGAAGGAGAGGGGGAAAATGGGAAGCAGAGGCAGAGGCAAAGGGGCAGAGGCCCGGTGGCACGCGTGAGTTGATAGGAGTCTGGAGGCAGGAAGGCTAATGCTAGGAGTGGAAGAAGCAGCAAGTCAGGGACAAGGAGGGCATGAAGAGAGAATCTCAGGGAGTTTGTGCTGAAGCAAGTATGAGTGCAGGGGACAAGACTCAGGAATTCAGCCGCTGATGGAAGTTGGTGGCAAGGAAGGCCAGGATGCTGGCCACGGGACGGGCGCCCTCATCCCCCACCCCCTCCATGTACCAACGAGACGGAAATAGAGCCAGGGCATTCTGGGGCACAGGCCTCTGCCCCTGTCTGCCTACAGTGCCTTGCTTCAGGGTGTAGACCAGAGGGGTAAAGAATGCCTTCTTTGGTTGGGGCACTTCCTGGGCATAATCCCGTGGTCCTGCTGCATTCATATGTCTCCCCTCATTGCATTCCGCCAAGAGTGTTTTGCAATTCAGGTCGCTCAAGCTGCATGGTACTGGGAATGGGAAACAGGTGAGGACAGCAGGGGAATACACCTGTGCAGTTAGGAGAACCCAATAACCCCTCAGCTGCTGACCTTGAATCTCCATTCTGCTGTCATCAAACAGATGACGTTATGGGGAGAGAGGTGGCGGATTCAGACACCGGCCACTTCCAGGACTGGCAAGGGCAGAGGAGGTGGGGGAGCTGTCCAACACGGGTTGAGCCAGGATGTGGGATGGAGCGGGAGCGGAGGTGAAAAGTGGACCCAGCCCGTCCCAGCGGGGTTTCCAGGTGCGCGATTTGAGGCTCCGGAGCTCCTGTACTTCCCTGTTGGCCTGTGAGAACTGGTGAGCTGTCAGAGCCAACCCCTAAGGGCCTTCGCGTCCCTTTCGCTATGGCAACTCCACTTGGAACACTGGCACACGTCAGCAGGTGGCGCCTAGAACCTGACCACGTCACAGAGCGCCAAACCCTCCGGGCACCGCCCAGAGGCTTCCCAGCACCCCTGGGGCGCATGTGCAGTCAAGGAGCATAAGCAGGGCCTGATGGCCTGTGAGCACCAACTGACTACCGCTAAGAGGCGTCACTCCCCCTCCCGCTAAAGCTGATCTGTTGGAATGCAATGCAAATGCACCTCAGCACACTGGACAAGGCATGGAAACCCAAAACATCCAGCCACCTCCCGGAGGCTATGCTGCTCCTCGGCGGGCCGCGCATGCGCAGTCCTGCAACCTCAGTATCACACCAGGCTCCTACCTAGCAAGCCAGGGAAGGACTTCAAGTGGTCTCGGTCAAGGGAGCAGATGCTTTTTGCACACTAATAGGATGTCAGTCGCAGGAGAAGGAGCCACAAGGTAGAAAAGGAAGGCCGCTACCCTCCTACCTCATATACACACCTCCTGCACCGAGAAAAGAAGCAGAGGGATTTGGGGACCGAACAGGGAGACAACAGCTTAGATGAATGCGGACTGTTGTGCACGAGAGGACCGGGAGAGGCCAGGAGTACAGAGGATGAGAGCAGAGGGCGAATTGGAGAAGATAAGAAGGGCCAGGAAGAGGGAGGGGGTTCTGAATTCCTCAGAGGAAGGGAAGAGATGCGTCGGGAGCTGTGCAGCCTGGGAAGCTCAGAAGGAGGAGGGGGAAAATGGGAAGCAGAGGCAGAGGCAAAGGGGCAGAGGCCCGGTGGCACGCGTGAGTTGATAGGAGTCTGGAGGCAGGAAGGCTAATGCTAGGAGTGGAAGGAGCAGCAAGTCAGGGACAAGGAGGGCATGAAGAGAGAATCTCAGGAGTTTGTGCTGAAGCAAGTATGAGTGCAGGGGACAAGACTCAGGAATTCAGCCGCTGATGGAAGTTGGTGGCAAGGAAGGCCAGGATGCTGGCCACGGGACGGGCGCCCCTCATCCCCCACCCCCTCCATGTACCAACGAGATGGAAATAGAGCCAGGGCATTCTGGGGCACAGGCCTCTGCCCCTGTCTGCCTACAGTGCCTTGCTTCAGGGTGTAGACCAGAGGGGGTAAAGAATGCCTTCTTTGGTTGGGGGCACTTCCTGGGCATAATCCCGTGGTCCTGCTGCATTCATATGTCTCCCCTCATTGCATTCCGCCAAGAGTGTTTTGCAATTCAGGTCGCTCAAGCTGCATGGTACTGGGAAATGGGAAACAGGTGAGGACAGCAGGGGAAGACACCTGTGCAGTTAGGAGAACCAATAACCCCTCAGCTGCTGACCTTGAATCTCCATTCTGCTGTCATCAAACAGATGACGTTGATGGGAGAGAGGTGGCGGATTCAGACACCGGCCACTTCCAGGACTGGCAAGGGCAGAGGAGGTGGGGGAGCTGTCCAACACGGGTTGAGCCAGGATGTGGGATGGAGCGGGAGCGGATGTGAAAAGTGGACCCAGCCCGTCCCAGCGGGGTTTCCAGGTGCGCGATTTGAGGGCTCCGGAGCTCCTGTACTTCCCTGTTGGCCTGTGAGAACTGGTGAGCTGTCAGAGCCAACCCCTAAGGGCCTTCGCGTCCCTTTCGCTATGGCAACTCCACTTGGAACACTGGCACACGTCAGCAGGTGGCGCCTAGAACCTGACCACGTCACAGAGCGCCAAACCCTCCGGGCACCGCCCAGAGGCTTCCCAGCACCCCTGGGGCGCATGTGCAGTCAAGGAGGCATAAGCAGGGCCTGATGGCCTGTGAGCACCAACTGACTACCGCTAAGAGGCGTCACTCCCCCTCCCGCTAAAGCTGATCCTGTTGGAATGCAAATGCAAATGCACCTCAGCACACTGGACAAGGCATGGAAACCCAAAACATCCAGCCACCTCCCGGAGGCTATGCTGCTCCTCGGCGGGCCGCGCATGCGCAGTCCTGCAACCTCAGTATCACACCAGGCTCCTACCTAGCAAGCCAGGGAAGGACTTCAAGTGGTCTCGGTCAAGGAGCAGAGCAGATGCTTTTTGCACACTAATAGGATGTCAGTCGCAGGAGAAGGAGCCACAAGGTAGAAAAGGAGGCCGCTACCCTCCTACCTCATATACACACCTCCTGCACCGAGAAAAGAAGCAGAGGGATTTGGGGACCGAACAGGGAGACAACAGCTTAGATGAATGCGGACTGTTGTGCACGAGAGGACCGGGAGAGGCCAGGAGTACAGAGGATGAGAGCAGAGGGCGAATTGGAGAAGATAAGAAGGGCCAGGAAGAGGGAGGGGGTTCTGAATTCCTCAGAGGAAGGGAAGAGATGCGTCGGGAGCTGTGCAGCCTGGGAAGCTCAGAAGGAGGAGGGGGAAAATGGGAAGCAGAGGCAGAGGCAAAGGGGCAGAGGCCGGTGGCACGCGTGAGTTGATAGGAGTCTGGAGGCAGGAAGGCTAATGCTAGGAGTGGAAGGAGCAGCAAGTCAGGGACAAGGAGGGCATGAAGAGAGAATCTCAGGGAGTTTGTGCTGAAGCAAGTATGAGTGCAGGGGACAAGACTCAGGAATTCAGCCGCTGATGGAAGTTGGTGGCAAGGAAGGCCAGGATGCTGGCCACGGGACGGGCGCCCCTCATCCCCCACCCCCTCCATGTACCAACGAGACGGAAATAGAGCCAGGGCATTCTGGGGCACAGGCCTCTGCCCCTGTCTGCCTACAGTGCCTTGCTTCAGGGTGTAGACCAGAGGGGTAAAGAATGCCTTCTTTGGTTGGGGCACTTCCTGGGCATAATCCCGTGGTCCTGCTGCATTCATATGTCTCCCCTCATTGCATTCCGCCAAGAGTGTTTTGCAATTCAGGTCGCTCAAGCTGCATGGTACTGGGAATGGGAAACAGGTGAGGACAGCAGGGGAAGACACCTGTGGCAGTTAGGAGAACCCAATAACCCCTCAGCTGCTGACCTTGAATCTCCATTCTGCTGTCATCAAACAGATGACGTTGATGGGGAGAGAGGTGGCGGATTCAGACACCGGCCACTTCCAGGACTGGCAAGGGCAGAGGAGGTGGGGGAGCTGTCCAACACGGGTTGAGCCAGGATGTGGGATGGAGCGGGAGGCGGAGGTGAAAAGTGGACCCAGCCCGTCCCAGCGGGGTTTCCAGGTGCGCGATTTGAGGCTCCGGAGCTCCTGTACTTCCCTGTTGGCCTGTGAGAACTGGTGAGCAGTCAGAGCCAACCCCTAAGGGCCTTCGCGTCCCTTTCGCTATGGCAACTCCACTTGGAACACTGGCACACGTCAGCAGGTGGCGCCTAGAACCTGACCACGTCACAGAGCGCCAAACCCTCCGGCACCGCCCAGAGGCTTCCCAGCACCCCTGGGGCGCATGTGCAGTCAAGGAGGCATAAGCAGGGCCTGATGGCCTGTGAGCACCAACTGACTACCGCTAAGAGGCGTCACTCCCCTCCCGCTAAAGCTGATCCTGTTGGAATGCAAATGCAAATGCACCTCAGCACACTGGACAAGGCATGGAAACCCAAAACATCCAGCCACCTCCCGGAGGCTATGCTGCTCCTCGGCGGGCCGCGCATGCGCAGTCCTGCAACCTCAGTATCACACCAGGCTCCTACCTAGCAAGCCAGGGAAGGACTTCAAGTGGTCTCGGTCAAGGGAGCAGATGCTTTTTGCATCACTAATAGGATGTCAGTCGCAGGAGAAGGAGCCACAAGGTAGAAAAGGAAGCCGCTACCCTCCTACCTCATATACACACCTCCTGCACCGAGAAAAGAAGCAGAGGGATTTGGGGACCGAACAGGGAGACAACAGCTTAGATGAATGCGGACTGTTGTGCACGAGAGGACCGGGAGAGGCCAGGAGTACAGAGGATGAGAGCAGAGGGCGAATTGGAGAAGATAAGAAGGGCCAGGAAGAGGGAGGGGGTTCTGAATTCCTCAGAGGAAGGGAAGAGATGCGTCGGGAGCTGTGCAGCCTGGGAAGCTCAGAAGGAGGAGGGGGAAAATGGAAGCAGAGGCAGAGGCAAAGGGGCAGAGGCCCGGTGGCACGCGTGAGTTGATAGGAGTCTGGAGGCAGGAAGGCTAATGCTAGGAGTGGAAGGAGCAGCAAGTCAGGGACAAGGAGGGCATGAAGAGAGAATCTCAGGGAGTTTGTGCTGAAGCAAGTATGAGTGCAGGGGACAAGACTCAGGAATTCAGCCGCTGATGGAAGTTGGTGGCAAGGAAGGCCAGGATGCTGGCCACGGGACGGGCGCCCCTCATCCCCCACCCCCTCCATGTACCAACGAGATGGAAATAGAGCCAGGGCATTCTGGGGCACAGGCCTCTGCCCCTGTCTGCCTACAGTGCCCTTGCTTCAGGGTGTAGACCAGAGGGGTAAAGAATGCCTTCTTTGGTTGGGGCACTTCCTGGGCATAATCCCGTGGTCCTGCTGCATTCATATGTCTCCCCTCATTGCATTCCGCCAAGAGTGTTTTGCAATTCAGGTCGCTCAAGCTGCATGGTACTGGGAATGGGAAACAGGTGAGGACAGCAGGGGAAGACACCTGTGCAGTTAGGAGAACCCAATAACCCCTCAGCTGCTGACCTTGAATCTCCATTCTGCTGTCATCAAACAGATGACGTTGATGGGGAGAGAGGTGGCGGATTCAGACACCGGCCACTTCCAGGACTGGCAAGGGCAGAGGAGGTGGGGGAGCTGTCCAACACGGGTTGAGCCAGGATGTGGGATGGAGCGGGAGCGGAGGTGAAAAGTGGACCCAGCCCGTCCCAGCGGGGTTTCCAGGTGCGCGATTTGAGGCTCCGGAGCTCCTGTACTTCCCTGTTGGCCTGTGAGAACTGGTGAGCTGTCAGAGCCAACCCCTAAGGCCTTCGCGTCCCTTTCGCTATGGCAACTCCACTTGGAACACTGGCACACGTCAGCAGGGTGGCGCCTAGAACCTGACCACGTCACAGAGCGCCAAACCCTCCGGGCACCGCCCAGAGGCTTCCCAGCACCCCTGGGGCCGCATGTGCAGTCAAGGAGGCATAAGCAGGGCCTGATGGCCTGTGAGCACCAACTGACTACCGCTAAGAGGCGTCACTCCCCCTCCCGCTAAAGCTGATCCTGTTGGAATGCAAATGCAAATGCACCTCAGCACACTGGACAAGGCATGGAAACCCAAAACATCCAGCCACCTCCCGGAGGCTATGCTGCTCCTCGGCGGGCCGCGCATGCGCAGTCCTGCAACCTCAGTATCACACCAGGCTCCTACCTAGCAAGCCAGGGAAGGACTTCAAGTGGTCTCGGTCAAGGGAGCAGATGCTTTTTGCACACTAATAGGATGTCAGTCGCAGGAGAAGGAGCCACAGGTAGAAAAGGAAGGCCGCTACCCTCCTACCTCATATACACACCTCCTGCACGAGAAAAGAAGCAGAGGGATTTGGGGACCGAACAGGGAGACAACAGCTTAGATGAATGCGGACTGTTGTGCACGAGAGGACCGGGAGAGGCCAGGAGTACAGAGGATGAGAGCAGAGGGCGAATTGGAGAAGATAAGAAGGGCCAGGAAGAGGGAGGGGGTTCTGAATTCCTCAGAGGAAGGGAAGAGATGCGTCGGGAGCTGTGCAGCCCTGGGAAGCTCAGAAGGAGGAGGGAGGGGGAAAATGGAGCAGAGGCAGAGGCAAAGGGGCAGAGGCCCGGTGGCACGCGTGAGTTGATAGGAGTCTGGAGGCAGGAAGGCTAATGCTAGGAGTGGAAGGAGCAGCAAGTCAGGGACAAGGAGGGCATGAAGAGAGAATCTCAGGGAGTTTGTGCTGAAGCAAGTATGAGTGCAGGGGACAAGACTCAGGAATTCAGCCGCTGATGGAAGTTGGTGGCAAGGAAGGCCAGGATGCTGGCCACGGGACGGGCGCCCCTCATCCCCACCCCCTCCATGTCCAACGAGATGGAAATAGAGCCAGGGCATTCTGGGGGCACAGGCCTCTGCCCCTGTCTGCCTACAGTGCCTTGCTTCAGGGTGTAGACCAGAGGGGTAAAGAATGCCTTCTTTGGTTGGGGCACTTCCTGGGCATAATCCCGTGGTCCTGCTGCATTCATATGTCTCCCCTCATTGCATTCCGCCAAGAGTGTTTGCAATTCAGGTCGCTCAAGCTGCATGGTACTGGGAATGGGAAACAGGTGAGGACAGCAGGGGAAGACACCTGTGCAGTTAGGAGAACCCAATAACCCCTCAGCTGCTGACCTTGAATCTCCATTCTGCTGTCATCAAACAGATGACGTTGATGGGGAGAGAGGTGGCGGATTCAGACACCGGCCACTTCCAGGACTGGCAAGGGCAGAGGAGGTGGGGGAGCTGTCCAACACGGGTTGAGCCAGGATGTGGGATGGAGCGGGGAGCGGAAGGTGAAAAGTGGACCCAGCCCGTCCCAGCGGGGTTTCCAGGTGCGCGATTGAGGCTCCGGAGCTCCTGTACTTCCCTGTTGGCCTGTGAGAACTGGTGAGCTGTCAGAGCCAACCCCTAAGGGCCTTCGCGTCCCTTTCGCTATGGCAACTCCACTTGGAACACTGGCACACGTCAGCAGGTGGCGCCTAGAACCTGACCACGTCACAGAGCGCCAAACCCTCCGGGCACCGCCCAGAGGCTTCCCAGCACCCCTGGGGCGCATGTGCAGTCAAGGAGGCATAAGCAGGGCCTGATGCCTGTGAGCACCAACTGACTACCGCTAAGAGGCGTCACTCCCCTCCCGCTAAAGCTGATCCTGTTGGAATGCAAATGCAAATGCACCTCAGCACACTGGACAAGGCATGGAAACCCAAAACATCCAGCCACCTCCCGGAGGCTATGCTGCTCCTCGGCGGGCCGCGCATGCGCAGTCCTGCAACCTCAGTATCACACCAGGCTCCTACCTAGCAAGCCAGGGAAGGACTTCAAGTGGTCTCGGTCAAGGGAGCAGATGCTTTTTGCACACTAATAGGATGTCAGTCGCAGGAGAAGGAGCCACAAGGTAGAAAAGGAAGGCCGCTACCCTCCTACCTCATATACACACCTCCTGCACCGAGAAAAGAAGCAGAGGGATTTGGGGAGCCGAACAGGGAGACAACAGCTTAGATGAATGCGGACTGTTGTGCACGAGAGGACCGGGGAGAGGCCAGGAGTACAGAGGATGAGAGCAGAGGGCGAATTGGAGAAGATAAGAAGGGCCAGGAAGAGGGAGGGGGTTCTGAATTCCTCAGAGGAAGGGAAGAGATGCGTCGGGAGCTGTGCAGCCTGGGAAGCTCAGAAGGAGGAGGGGGAAAATGGGAAGCAGAGGCAGAGGCAAAGGGGCAGAGGCCCGGTGGCACGCGTGAGTTGATAGGAGTCTGGAGGCAGGAAGGCTAATGCTAGGAGTGGAAGGAGCAGCAAGGTCAGGGACAAGGAGGGCATGAAGAGAGAATCTCAGGGAGTTTGTGCTGAAGCAAGTATGAGTGCAGGGGACAAGACTCAGGAATTCAGCCGCTGATGGAGTTGGTGGCAAGGAAGGCCAGGATGCTGGCCACGGGACGGGCGCCCCTCATCCCCCACCCCCTCCATGTACCAACGAGACGGAAATAGAGCCAGGGCATTCTGGGGCACAGGCCTCTGCCCCTGTCTGCCTACAGTGCCTTGCTTCAGGGTGTAGACCAGAGGGGTAAAGAATGCCTTCTTTGGTTGGGGCACTTCCTGGGCATAATCCCGTGGTCCTGCTGCATTCATATGTCTCCCCTCATTGCATTCCGCCAAGAGTGTTTTGCAATTCAGGTCGCTCAAGCTGCATGGTACTGGGAATGGGAAACAGGTGAGGACAGCAGGGGAAGACACCTGTGAAGTTAGGAGAACCCAATAACCCCTCAGCTGCTGACCTTGAATCTCCATTCTGCTGTCATCAAACAGATGACGTTGATGGGGAGAGAGGTGGCGGATTCAGACACCGGCCACTTCCAGGACTGGCAAGGGCAGAGGAGGTGGGGGAGCTGTCCAACACGGGTTGAGCCAGGATGTGGGATGGAGCGGGAGCGGAGGTGAAAAGTGGACCCAGCCCGTCCAGCGGGGTTTCCAGGTGCGCGATTTGAGGCTCCGGAGCTCCTGTACTTCCCTGTTGGCCTGTGAGAACTGGTGAGCTGTCAGAGCCAACCCCTAAGGGCCTTCGCGTCCCTTTCGCTATGGCAACTCCACTTGGAACACTGGCACACGTCAGCAGGTGGCGCCTAGAACCTGACCACGTCACAGAGCGCCAAACCCTCCGGGCACCGCCCAGAGGCTTCCCAGCACCCCTGGGGCGCATGTGCAGTCAAGGAGGCATAAGCAGGGCCTGATGGCCTGTGAGCACCAACTGACTACCGCTAAGAGGCGTCACTCCCCCTCCCGCTAAAGCTGATCCTGTTGGAATGCAAATGCAAATGCACCTCAGCACACTGGACAAGGCATGGAAACCCAAAACATCCAGCCACCTCCCGGAGGCTATGCTGCTCCTCGGCGGGCCGCGCATGCGCAGTCCTGCAACCTCAGTATCACACCAGGCTCCTACCTAGCAAGCCAGGGAAGGACTTCAAGTGGTCTCGGTCAAGGGAGCAGATGCTTTTTGCACACTAATAGGATGTCAGTCGCAGGAGAAGGAGCCACAAGGTAGAAAAGGAAGGCCGCTACCCTCCTACCTCATATACACACCTCCTGCACCGAGAAAGAAGCAGAGGGATTTGGGGAGCCGAACAGGGAGACAACAGCTTAGATGAATGCGGACTGTTGTGCACGAGAGGACCGGGAAGAGGCCAGGAGTACAGAGGATGAGAGCAGAGGGCGAATTGGAGAGATAAGAAGGGCCAGGAAGAGGGAGGGGGTTCTGAATTCCTCAGAGGAAGGGAAGAGATGCGTCGGAGCTGTGCAGCCTGGGAAGCTCAGAAGGAGGAGGGGGGAAAATGGGAAGCAGAGGCAGAGGCAAAGGGGCAGAGGCCCGGTGGCACGCGTGAGTTGATAGGAGTCTGGAGGCAGGAAGGCTAATGCTAGGAGTGGAAGGAGCAGCAAGTCAGGGACAAGGAGGGCATGAAGAGAGAATCTCAGGAGTTTGTGCTGAAGCAAGTATGAGTGCAGGGGACAAGACTCAGGAATTCAGCCGCTGATGGAAGTTGGTGGCAAGGAAGGCCAGGATGCTGGCCACGGGACGGGCGCCCCTCATCCCCACCCCCTCCATGTACCAACGAGACGGAAATAGAGCCAGGGCATTCTGGGGCACAGGCCTCTGCCCCTGTCTGCCTACAGTGCCTTGCTTCAGGGTGTAGACCAGAGGGGTAAAGAATGCCTTCTTTGGTTGGGGCACTTCCTGGGCATAATCCCGTGGTCCTGCTGCATTCATATGTCTCCCCTCATTGCATTCCGCCAAGAGTGTTTTGCAATTCAGGTCGCTCAAGCTGCATGGTACTGGGAATGGGAAACAGGTGAGGACAGCAGGGGAAGACACCTGTGCAGTTAGGAGAACCCAATAACCCCTCAGCTGCTGACCTTGAATCTCCATTCTGCTGTCATCAAACAGATGACGTTGATGGGGAGAGAGGTGGCGGATTCAGACACCGGCCACTTCCAGGACTGGCAAGGGCAGAGGAGGTGGGGGAGCTGTCCAACACGGGTTGAGCCAGGATGTGGGATGGAGCGGGAGCGGAGGTGAAAAGTGGACCCAGCCCGTCCCAGCGGGGTTTCCAGGTGCGCGATTTGAGGCTCCGAGCTCCTGTACTTCACTGTTGGCCTGTGAGAACTGGTGAGCTGTCAGAGCCAACCCCTAAGGGCCTTCGCGTCCCTTTCGCTATGGCAACTCCACTTGGAACACTGGCACACGTCAGCAGGTGGGCCTAGAACCTGACCACGTCACAGAGCGCCAAACCCTCCGGGCACCGCCCAGAGGCTTCCCAGCACCCCTGGGGCGCATGTGCAGTCAAGGAGGCATAAGCAGGGCCTGATGGCCTGTGAGCACCAACTGACTACCGCTAAGAGGCGTCACTCCCCTCCCGCTAAAGCTGATCCTGTTGGAATGCAAATGCAAATGCACCTCAGCACACTGGACAAGGCATGGAAACCCAAAACATCCAGCCACCTCCCGGAGGCTATGCTGCTCCTCGGCGGGCCGCGCATGCGCAGTCCTGCAACCTCAGTATCACACCAGGCTCCTACCTAGCAAGCCAGGGAAGGACTTCAAGTGGTCTCGGTCAAGGGAGCAGATGCTTTTTGCACACTAATAGGATGTCAGTCGCAGGAGAAGGAGCCACAAGGTAGAAAAGGAAGCCGCTACCCTCCTACCTCATATACACACCTCCTGCACCGAGAAAAGAAGCAGAGGGATTTGGGGACCGAACAGGGAGACAACAGCTTAGATGAATGCGGACTGTTGTGCACGAGAGGACCGGGAGAGGCCAGGAGTACAGAGGATGAGAGCAGAGGGCGAATTGGAGAAGATAAGAAGGGCCAGGAAGAGGGAGGGGGTTCTGAATTCCTCAGAGGAAGGGAAGAGATGCGTCGGGAGCTGTGCAGCTGGGAAGCTCAGAAGGAGGAGGGGGAAAATGGGAAGCAGAGGCAGAGGCAAAGGGGCAGAGGCCGGTGGCACGCGTGAGTTGATAGGAGTCTGGAGGCAGGAAGGCTAATGCTCGGAGTGGAAGGAGCAGCAAGTCAGGGACAAGGAGGGCATGAAGAGAGAATCTCAGGGAGTTTGTGCTGAAGCAAGTATGAGTGCAGGGGACAAGACTCAGGAATTCAGCCGCTGATGGAAGTTGGTGGCAAGGAAGGCCAGGATGCTGGCCACGGGACGGGCGCCCCTCAACCCCCACCCCCTCCATGTACCAACGAGACGGAAATAGAGCCAGGGCATTCTGGGGCACAGGCCTCTGCCCCTGTCTGCCTACAGTGCCTTGCTTCAGGGTGTAGACCAGAGGGGTAAAGAATGCCTTCTTTGGTTGGGGCACTTCCTGGGCATAATCCCGTGGTCCTGCTGCATTCATATGTCTCCCCTCATTGCATTCCGCCAAGAGTGTTTTGCAATTCAGGTCGCTCAAGCTGCATGGTACTGGGAATGGGAAACAGGTGGAGGACAGCAGGGGAAGACACCTGTGCAGTTAGGAGAACCCAATAACCCCTCAGCTGCTGACCTTGAATCTCCATTCTGCTGTCATCAAACAGATGACGTTGATGGGGAGAGAGGTGGCGGATTCAGACACCGGCCACTTCCAGGACTGGCAAGGGCAGAGGAGGTGGGGGAGCTGTCCAACACGGGTTGAGCCAGGATGTGGGATGGAGCGGGAGCGGAGGTGAAAAGTGGACCCAGCCCGTCCCAGCGGGGTTTCCAGGTGCGCGATTTGAGGCTCCGGAGCTCCTGTACTTCACTGTTGGCCTGTGAGAACTGGTGAGCTGTCAGAGCCAACCCCTAAGGGCCTTCGCGTCCCTTTCGCTATGGCAACTCCACTTGGAACACTGGCACACGTCAGCAGGTGGCGCCTAGAACCTGACCACGTCACAGAGCGCCAAACCCTCCGGGCACCGCCCAGAGGCTTCCCAGCACCCCTGGGGCGCATGTGCAGTCAAGGAGGCATAAGCAGGGCCTGATGGCCTGTGAGCACCAACTGACTACCGCTAAGAGGCGTCACTCCCCCTCCCGCTAAAGCTGATCCTGTTGGAATGCAAATGCAAATGCACCTCAGCACACTGGACAAGGCATGGAAACCCAAAACATCCAGCCACCTCCCGGAGGCTATGCTGCTCCTCGGCGGGCCGCGCATGCGGCAGTCCTGCAACCTCAGTATCACACCAGGCTCCTACCTAGCAAGCCAGGGAAGGACTTCAAGTGGTCTCGGTCAAGTGAGCAGATGCTTTTTGCACACTAATAGGATGTCAGTCGCAGGAGAAGGAGCCACAAGGTAGAAAAGGAAGGCCGCTACCCTCCTACCTCATATACACACCTCCTGCACCGAGAAAAGAAGCAGAGGGATTTGGGGACCGAACAGGGAGACAACAGCTTAGATGAATGCGGACTGTTGTGCACGAGAGGACCGGGAGAGGCCAGGAGTACAGAGGATGAGAGCAGAGGGCGAATTGGAGAAGATAAGAAGGGCCAGGAAGAGGGAGGGGGTTCTGAATTCCTCAGAGGAAGGGAAGAGATGCGTCGGGAGCTGTGCAGCCTGGGAAGCTCAGAAGGAGGAGGGGGAAAATGGGAAGCAGAGGCAGAGGCAAAGGGGCAGAGGCCCGGTGGCACGCGTGAGTTGATAGGAGTCTGGAGGCAGGAAGGCTAATGCTAGGAGTGGAAGGAGCAGCAAGTCAGGGACAAGGAGGGCATGAAGAGAGAATCTCAGGGAGTTTGTGCTGAAGCAAGTATGAGTGCAGGGGACAAGACTCAGGAATTCAGCCGCTGATGGAAGTTGGTGGCAAGGAAGGCCAGGATGCTGGCCACGGGACGGGCGCCCCTCATCCTCCACCCCCTCCATGTACCAACGAGACGGAAATAGAGCCAGGGCATTCTGGGGCACAGGCCTCTGCCCCTGTCTGCCTACAGTGCCTTGCTTCAGGGTGTAGACCAGAGGGGTAAAGAATGCCTTCTTGGTTGGGGCACTTCCTGGGCATAATCCCGTGGTCCTGCTGCATTCATATGTCTCCCCTCATTGCATTCCGCCAAGAGTGTTTTGCAATTCAGGTCGCTCAAGCTGCATGGTACTGGAATGGGAAACAGGTGAGGACAGCAGGGGAAGACACCTGTGCAGTTAGGAGAACCCAATAACCCCTCAGCTGCTGACCTTGAATCTCCATTCTGCTGTCATCAAACAGATGACGTTGATGGGGAG
>NW_025959382.1:0-37237 GCF_023159225.1 Perognathus longimembris pacificus | reverse complement strand
CGTGGCCAGCATCCTGGCCTTCCTTGCCACCAACTTCCATCAGCGGCTGAATTCCTGAGTCTTGTCCCCTGCACTCATACTTGCTTCAGCACAAACTCCCTGAGATTCTCTCTTCATGCCCTCCTTGTCCCTGACTTGCTGCTCCTTCCACTCCTAGCATTAGCCTTCCTGCCTCCAGACTCCTATCAACTCACGCGTGCCACCGGGCCTCTGCCCCTTTGCCTCTGCCTCTGCTTCCCATTTTCCCCTCCTCCTTCTGAGCTTCCCAGGCTGCACAGCTCCCGACGCATCTCTTCCCTTCCTCTGAGGAATTCAGAACCCCCTCCCTCTTCCTGGCCCTTCTTATCTTCTCCAATTCGCCCTCTGCTCTCATCCTCTGTACTCCTGGCCTCTCCCGGTCCTCTCGTGCACAACAGTCCGCATTCATCTAAGCTGTTGTCTCCCTGTTCGGTCCCCAAATCCCTCTGCTTCTTTTCTCGGTGCAGGAGGTGTGTATATGAGGTAGGAGGGTAGCGGCCTTCCTTTTCTACCTTGTGGCTCCTTCTCCTGCGACTGACATCCTATTAGTGTGCAAAAAGCATCTGCTCACTTGACCGAGACCACTTGAAGTCCTTCCCTGGCTTGCTAGGTAGGAGCCTGGTGTGATACTGAGGTTGCAGGACTGCGCATGCGCGGCCCGCCGAGGAGCAGCATAGCCTCCGGGAGGTGGCTGGATGTTTTGGGTTTCCATGCCTTGTCCAGTGTGCTGAGGTGCATTTGCATTTGCATTCCAACAGGATCAGCTTTAGCGGGAGGGGGAGTGACGCCTCTTAGCGGTAGTCAGTTAGTGCTCACAGGCCATCAGGCCCTGCTTATGCCTCCTTGACTGCACATGCGCCCCAGGGGTGCTGGGAAGCCTCTGGGCGGTGCCCGGAGGGTTTGGCGCTCTGTGACGTGGTCAGGTTCTAGGCGCCACCTGCTGACGTGTGCCAGTGTTCCAAGTGGAGTTGCCATAGCGAAAGGGACGCGAAGGCCCTTAGGGGTTGGCTCTGACTGCTCACCAGTTCTCACAGGCCAACAGGGAAGTACAGGAGCTCCGGAGCCTCAAATCGCGCACCTGGAAACCCCGCTGGGACGGGCTGGGTCCACTTTTCACCTCCGCTCCCGCTCCATCCCACATCCTGGCTCAACCCGTGTTGGACAGCTCCCCCACCTCCTCTGCCCTTGCCAGTCCTGGAAGTGGCCGGTGTCTGGATCCGCCACCTCTCTCCCCATCAACGTCATCTGTTTGATGACAGCAGAATGGAGATTCAAGGTCAGCAGCTGAGGGGTTATTGGGTTCTCCTAACTGCACAGGTGTCTTCCCCTGCTGTCCTCACCTGTTTCCCATTCCCAGTACCATGCGGCTTGAGCGACCTGAATTGCAAAACACTCTTGGCGGAATGCAATGAGGGGAGACATATGAATGCAGCAGGACCACGGGATTATGCCCAGGAAGTGCCCCAACCAAAGAAGGCATTCTTTACCCCTCTGGTCTACACCCTGAAGCAAGGCACTGTAGGCAGACAGGGGCAGAGGCCTGTGCCCCAGAATGCCCTGGCTCTATTTCCGTCTCGTTGGTACATGGAGGGGGTGGGGGATGAGGGGCGCCCCTCCCGTGGCCAGCATCCTGGCCTTCCTTGCCACCAACTTCCATCAGCGGCTGAATTCCTGAGTCTTGTCCCCTGCACTCATACTTGCTTCAGCACAAACTCCTGAGATTCTCTCTTCATGCCCTCCTTGTCCCTGACTTGCTGCTCCTTCCACTCCTAGCATTAGCCTTCCTGCCTCCAGACTCCTATCAACTCACGCGTGCCACCGGGCCTCTGCCCCTTTGCCTCTGCCTCTGCTTCCCATTTTCCCCCTCCTCCTTCTGAGCTTCCCAGGCTGCACAGCTCCCGACGCATCTCTTCCCTTCCTCTGAGGAATTCAGAACCCCCTCCCTCTTCCTGGCCCTTCTTATCTTCTCCAATTCGCCCTCTGCTCTCATCCTCTGTACTCCTGGCCTCTCCCGGTACTCTCGTGCACAACAGTCCGCATTCATCTAAGCTGTTGTCTCCCTGTTCGGTCCCCAAATCCCTCTGCTTCTTTTCTCGGTGCAGGAGGTGTGTATATGAGGTAGGAGGGTAGCGGCCTTCCTTTTCTACCTTGTGGCTCCTTCTCCTGCGACTGACATCCTATTAGTGTGCAAAAAGCATCTGCTCCCTTGACCGAGACCACTTGAAGTCCTTCCCTGGCTTGCCAGGTAGCAGCCTGGTGTGATACTGAGGTTGCAGGACTGCGCATGCGCGGCCCGCCGAGGAGCAGCATACCTCCGGGAGGTGGCTGGATGTTTTGGGTTTCCATGCCTTGTCCAGTGTGCTGAGGTGCATTTGCATTTGCATTCCAACAGGATCAGCTTTAGCGGGAGGGGGAGTGACGCCTCTTAGCGGTAGTCAGTTGGTGCTCACAGGCCATCAGGCCCTGCTTATGCCTCCTTGACTGCACATGCGCCCCAGGGGTGCTGGGAAGCCTCTGGGCGGTGCCCGGAGGGTTTGGCGCTCTGTGACGTGGTCAGGTTCTAGGCGCCACCTGCTGACGTGTGCCAGTGTTCCAAGTGGAGTTGCCATAGCGAAAGGGACGCGAAGGCCCTTAGGGGTTGGCTCTGACTGCTCACCAGTTCTCACAGGCCAACAGGGAAGTACAGGAGCTCCGGAGCCTCAAATCGCGCACCTGGAAACCCCGCTGGGACGGGCTGGGTCCACTTTTCACCTCCGCTCCCGCTCCATCCCACATCCTGGCTCAACCCGTGTTGGACAGCTCCCCCACCTCCTCTGCCCTTGCCAGTCCTGGAAGTGGCCGGTGTCTGGATCCGCCACCTCTCTCCCCATCAACGTCATCTGTTTGATGACAGCAGAATGGAGATTCAAGGTCAGCAGCTGAGGGGTTATTGGGTTCTCCTAACTGCACAGGTGTCTTCCCCTGCTGTCCTCACCTGTTTCCCATTCCCAGTACCATGCGCCTTGAGCGACCTGAATTGCAAAACACTCTTGGCGGAATGCAATGAGGGGAGACATATGAATGCAGCAGGACCACGGGATTATGCCCAGGAAGTGCCCCAACCAAAGAAGGCATTCTTTACCCCTCTGGTCTACACCCTGAAGCAAGGCACTGTAGGCAGACAGGGGCAGAGGCCTGTGCCCCAGAATGCCCTGGCTCTATTTCCGTCTCGTTGGTACATGGAGGGGGTGGGGGATGAGGGGCGCCCGTCCCGTGGCCAGCATCCTGGCCTTCCTTGCCACCAACTTCCATCAGCGGCTGAATTCCTGAGTCTTGTCCCCTGCACTCATACTTGCTTCAGCACAAACTCCCTGAGATTCTCTCTTCATGCCCTCCTTGTCCCTGACTTGCTGCTCCTTCCACTCCTAGCATTAGCCTTCCTGCCTCCAGACTCCTATCAACTCACGCGTGCCACCGGGCCTCTGCCCCTTTGCCTCTGCCTCTGCTTCCCATTTTCCCCCTCCTCCTTCTGAGCTTCCCAGGCTGCACAGCTCCCGACGCATCTCTTCCCTTCCTCTGAGGAATTCAGAACCCCCTCCCTCTTCCTGGCCCTTCTTATCTTCTCCAATTCGCCCTCTGCTCTCATCCTCTGTACTCCTGGCCTCTCCCGGTCCTCTCGTGCACAACAGTCCGCATTCATCTAAGCTGTTGTCTCCCTGTTCGGTCCCCAAATCCCTCTGCTTCTTTTCTCGGTGCAGGAGGTGTGTATATGAGGTAGGAGGGTAGCGGCCTTCCTTTTCTACCTTGTGGCTCCTTCTCCTGCGACTGACATCCTATTAGTGTGCAAAAAGCATCTGCTCACTTGACCGAGACCACTTGAAGTCCTTCCCTGGCTTGCTAGGTAGGAGCCTGGTGTGATACTGAGGTTGCAGGACTGCGCATGCGCGGCCCGCCGAGGAGCAGCATAGCCTCCGGGAGGTGGCTGGATGTTTTGGGTTTCCATGCCTTGTCCAGTGTGCTGAGGTGCATTTGCATTTGCATTCCAACAGGATCAGCTTTAGCGGGAGGGGGAGTGACGCCTCTTAGCGGTAGTCAGTTAGTGCTCACAGGCCATCAGGCCCTGCTTATGCCTCCTTGACTGCACATGCGCCCCAGGGGTGCTGGGAAGCCTCTGGGCGGTGCCCGGAGGGTTTGGCGCTCTGTGACGTGGTCAGGTTCTAGGCGCCACCTGCTGACGTGTGCCAGTGTTCCAAGTGGAGTTGCCATAGCGAAAGGGACGCGAAGGCCCTTAGGGGTTGGCTCTGACTGCTCACCAGTTCTCACAGGCCAACAGGGAAGTACAGGAGCTCCGGAGCCTCAAATCGCGCACCTGGAAACCCCGCTGGGACGGGCTGGGTCCACTTTTCACCTCCGCTCCCGCTCCATCCCACATCCTGGCTCAACCCGTGTTGGACAGCTCCCCCACCTCCTCTGCCCTTGCCAGTCCTGGAAGTGGCCGGTGTCTGGATCCGCCACCTCTCTCCCCATCAACGTCATCTGTTTGATGACAGCAGAATGGAGATTCAAGGTCAGCAGCTGAGGGGTTATTGGGTTCTCCTAACTGCACAGGTGTCTTCCCCTGCTGTCCTCACCTGTTTCCCATTCCCAGTACCATGCGGCTTGAGCGACCTGAATTGCAAAACACTCTTGGCGGAATGCAATGAGGGGAGACATATGAATGCAGCAGGACCACGGGATTATGCCCAGGAAGTGCCCCAACCAAAGAAGGCATTCTTTACCCCTCTGGTCTACACCCTGAAGCAAGGCACTGTAGGCAGACAGGGGCAGAGGCCTGTGCCCCAGAATGCCCTGGCTCTATTTCCGTCTCGTTGGTACATGGAGGGGGTGGGGGATGAGGGGCGCCCTCCCGTGGCCAGCATCCTGGCCTTCCTTGCCACCAACTTCCATCAGCGGCTGAATTCTGAGTCTTGTCCCCTGCACTCATACTTGCTTCAGCACAAACTCCCTGAGATTCTCTCTTCATGCCCTCCTTGTCCCTGACTTGCTGCTCCTTCCACTCCTAGCATTAGCCTTCCTGCCTCCAGACTCCTATCAACTCACGCGTGCCACCGGGCCTCTGCCCCTTTGCCTCTGCCTCTGCTTCCCATTTTCCCCCTCCTCCTTCTGAGCTTCCCAGGCTGCACAGCTCCCGACGCATCTCTTCCCTTCCTCTGAGGAATTCAGAACCCCCTCCCTCTTCCTGGCCCTTCTTATCTTCTCCAATTCGCCCTCTGCTCTCATCCTCTGTACTCCTGGCCTCTCCCGGTCCTCTCGTGCACAACAGTCCGCATTCATCTAAGCTGTTGTCTCCCTGTTCGGTCCCCAAATCCCTCTGCTTCTTTTCTCGGTGCAGGAGGTGTGTATATGAGGTAGGAGGGTAGCGGCCTTCCTTTTCTACCTTGTGGCTCCTTCTCCTGCGACTGACATCCTATTAGTGTGCAAAAAGCATCTGCTCACTTGACCGAGACCACTTGAAGTCCTTCCCTGGCTTGCTAGGTAGGAGCCTGGTGTGATACTGAGGTTGCAGGACTGCGCATGCGCGGCCCGCCGAGGAGCAGCATAGCCTCCGGGAGGTGGCTGGATGTTTTGGGTTTCCATGCCTTGTCCAGTGTGCTGAGGTGCATTTGCATTTGCATTCCAACAGGATCAGCTTTAGCGGGAGGGGGAGTGACGCCTCTTAGCGGTAGTCAGTTGGTGCTCACAGGCCATCAGGCCCTGCTTATGCCTCCTTGACTGCACATGCGCCCCAGGGGTGCTGGGAAGCCTCTGGGCGGTGCCCGGAGGGTTTGGCGCTCTGTGACGTGGTCAGGTTCTAGGCGCCACCTGCTGACGTGTGCCAGTGTTCCAAGTGGAGTTGCCATAGCGAAAGGGACGCGAAGGCCCTTAGGGGTTGGCTCTCACTGCTCACCAGTTCTCACAGGCCAACAGGGAAGTACAGGAGCTCCGGAGCCTCAAATCGCGCACCTGGAAACCCCGCTGGGACGGGCTGGGTCCACTTTTCACCTCCGCTCCCGCTCCATCCCACATCCTGGCTCAACCCGTGTTGGACAGCTCCCCCACCTCCTCTGCCCTTGCCAGTCCTGGAAGTGGCCGGTGTCTGGATCCGCCACCTCTCTCCCCATCAACGTCATCTGTTTGATGACAGCAGAATGGAGATTCAAGGTCAGCAGCTGAGGGGTTATTGGGTTCTCCTAACTGCACAGGTGTCTTCCCTGCTGTCCTCACCTGTTTCCCATTCCCAGTACCATGCGGCTTGAGCGACCTGAATTGCAAAACACTCTTGGCGGAATGCAATGAGGGGAGACATATGAATGCAGCAGGACCACGGGATTATGCCCAGGAAGTGCCCCAACCAAAGAAGGCATTCTTTACCCCTCTGGTCTACACCCTGAAGCAAGGCACTGTAGGCAGACAGGGGCAGAGGCCTGTGCCCCAGAATGCCCTGGCTCTATTTCCGTCTCGTTGGTACATGGAGGGGGTGGGGGATGAGGGGCGCCCCTCCCGTGGCCAGCATCCTGGCCTTCCTTGCCACCAACTTCCATCAGCGGCTGAATTCCTGAGTCTTGTCCCCTGCACTCATACTTGCTTCAGCACAAACTCCCTGAGATTCTCTCTTCATGCCCTCCTTGTCCCTGACTTGCTGCTCCTTCCACTCCTAGCATTAGCCTTCCTGCCTCCAGACTCCTATCAACTCACGCGTGCCACCGGGCCTCTGCCCCTTTGCCTCTGCCTCTGCTTCCCATTTTCCCCCTCCTCCTTCTGAGCTTCCCAGGCTGCACAGCTCCCGACGCATCTCTTCCCTTCCTCTGAGGAATTCAGAACCCCCTCCCTCTTCCTGGCCCTTCTTATCTTCTCCAATTCGCCCTCTGCTCTCATCCTCTGTACTCCTGGCCTCTCCCGGTCCTCTCGTGCACAACAGTCCGCATTCATCTAAGCTGTTGTCTCCCTGTTCGGTCCCAAATCCCTCTGCTTCTTTTCTCGGTGCAGGAGGTGTGTATATGAGGTAGGAGGGTAGCGGCCTTCCTTTTCTACCTTGTGGCTCCTTCTCCTGCGACTGACATCCTATTAGTGTGCAAAAAGCATCTGCTCACTTGACCGAGACCACTTGAAGTCCTTCCCTGGCTTGCTAGGTAGGAGCCTGGTGTGATACTGAGGTTGCAGGACTGCGCATGCGCGGCCCGCCGAGGAGCAGCATACCCTCCGGGAGGTGGCTGGATGTTTTGGGTTTCCATGCCTTGTCCAGTGTGCTGAGGTGCATTTGCATTTGCATTCCAAAAGGATCAGCTTTAGCGGGAGGGGGAGTGACGCCTCTTAGCGGTAGTCAGTTGGTGCTCACAGGCCATCAGGCCCTGCTTATGCCTCCTTGACTGCACATGCGCCCCAGGGGTGCTGGGAAGCCTCTGGGCGGTGCCCGGAGGGTTTGGCGCTCTGTGACGTGGTCAGGTTCTAGGCGCCACCTGCTGACGTGTGCCAGTGTTCCAAGTGGAGTTGCCATAGCGAAAGGGACGCGAAGGCCCTTAGGGGTTGGCTCTGACTGCTCACCAGTTCTCACAGGCCAACAGGGAAGTACAGGAGCTCCGGAGCCTCAAATCGCGCACCTGGAAACCCCGCTGGGACGGGCTGGGTCCACTTTTCACCTCCGCTCCCGCTCCATCCCACATCCTGGCTCAACCCGTGTTGGACAGCTCCCCCACCTCCTCTGCCCTTGCCAGTCCTGGAAGTGGCCGGTGTCTGGATCCGCCACCTCTCTCCCCATCAACGTCATCTGTTTGATGACAGCAGAATGGAGATTCAAGGTCAGCAGCTGAGGGGTTATTGGGTTCTCCTAACTGCACAGGTGTCTTCCCCTGCTGTCCTCACCTGTTTCCCATTCCCAGTACCATGCGGCTTGAGCGACCTGAATTGCAAAACACTCTTGGCGGAATGCAATGAGGGGAGACATATGAATGCAGCAGGACCACGGGATTATGCCCAGGAAGTGCCCCAACCAAAGAAGGCATTCTTTACCCCTCTGGTCTACACCCTGAAGCAAGGCACTGTAGGCAGACAGGGGCAGAGGCCTGTGCCCCAGAATGCCCTGGCTCTATTTCCGTCTCGTTGGTACATGGAGGGGGTGGGGATGAGGGGCGCCCCTCCCGTGGCCAGCATCCTGGCCTTCCTTGCCACCAACTTCCATCAGCGGCTGAATTCCTGAGTCTTGTCCCCTGCACTCATACTTGCTTCAGCACAAACTCCCTGAGATTCTCTCTTCATGCCCTCCTTGTCCCTGACTTGCTGCTCCTTCCACTCCTAGCATTAGCCTTCCTGCCTCCAGACTCCTATCAACTCACGCGTGCCACCGGGCCTCTGCCCCTTTGCCTCTGCCTCTGCTTCCCATTTTCCCCCTCCTCCTTCTGAGCTTCCCAGGCTGCACAGCTCCCGACGCATCTCTTCCCTTCCTCTGAGGAATTCAGAACCCCCTCCCTCTTCCTGGCCCTTCTTATCTTCTCCAATTCGCCCTCTGCTCTCATCCTCTGTACTCCTGGCCTCTCCCGGTCCTCTCGTGCACAACAGTCCGCATTCATCTAAGCTGTTGTCTCCCTGTTCGGTCCCCAAATCCCTCTGCTTCTTTTCTCGGTGCAGGAGGTGTGTATATGAGGTAGGAGGGTAGCGGCCTTCCTTTTCTACCTTGTGGCTCCTTCTCCTGCGACTGACATCCTATTAGTGTGCAAAAAGCATCTGCTCACTTGACCGAGACCACTTGAAGTCCTTCCCTGGCTTGCTAGGTAGGAGCCTGGTGTGATACTGAGGTTGCAGGACTGCGCATGCGCGGCCCGCGGAGGAGCAGCATAGCCTCCGGGAGGTGGCTGGATGTTTTGGGTTTCCATGCCTTGTCCAGTGTGCTGAGGTGCATTTGCATTTGCATTCCAACAGGATCAGCTTTAGCGGGAGGGGTGTGACGCCTCTTAGCGGTAGTCAGTTAGTGCTCACAGGCCATCAGGCCCTGCTTATGCCTCCTTGACTGCACATGCGCCCCAGGGGTGCTGGGAAGCCTCTGGGCGGTGCCCGGAGGGTTTGGCGCTCTGTGACGTGGTCAGGTTCTAGGCGCCACCTGCTGACGTGTGCCAGTGTTCCAAGTGGAGTTGCCATAGCGAAAGGGACGCGAAGGCCCTTAGGGGTTGGCTCTGACTGCTCACCAGTTCTCACAGGCCAACAGGGAAGTACAGGAGCTCCGGAGCCTCAAATCGCGCACCTGGAAACCCCGCTGGGACGGGCTGGGTCCACTTTTCACCTCCGCTCCCGCTCCATCCCACATCCTGGCTCAACCCGTGTTGGACAGCTCCCCACCTCCTCTGCCCTTGCCAGTCCTGGAAGTGGCCGGTGTCTGGATCCGCCACCTCTCTCCCCATCAACGTCATCTGTTTGATGACAGCAGAATGGAGATTCAAGGTCAGCAGCTGAGGGGTTATTGGCTTCTCCTAACTGCACAGGTGTCTTCCCCTGCTGTCCTCACCTGTTTCCCATTCCCAGTACCATGCCGCTTGAGCGACCTGAATTGGAAAACACTCTTGGCGGAATGCAATGAGGGGAGACATATGAATGCAGCAGGACCACGGGATTATGCCCAGGAAGTGCCCCGACCAAAGAAGGCATTCTTTACCCCTCTGGTCTACACCCTGAAGCAAGGCACTGTAGGCAGACAGGGGCAGAGGCCTGTGCCCCAGAATGCCCTGGCTCTATTTCCGTCTCGTTGGTACATGGAGGGGGTGGGGGATGAGGGGCGCCCGTCCCGTGGCCAGCATCCTGGCCTTCCTTGCCACCAACTTCCATCAGCGGCTGAATTCCTGAGTCTTGTCCCCTGCACTCATACTTGCTTCAGCACAAACTCCCTGAGATTCTCTCTTCATGCCCTCCTTGTCCCTGACTTGCTGCTCCTTCCACTCCTAGCATTAGCCTTCCTGCCTCCAGACTCCTATCAACTCACGCGTGCCACCGGGCCTCTGCCCCTTTGCCTCTGCCTCTGCTTCCCATTTTCCCCCTCCTCCTTCTGAGCTTCCCAGGCTGCACAGCTCCCGACGCATCTCTTCCCTTCCTCTGAGGAATTCAGAACCCCCTCCCTCTTCCTGGCCCTTCTTATCTTCTCCAATTCGCCCTCTGCTCTCATCCTCTGTACTCCTGGCCTCTCCCGGTCCTCTCGTGCACAACAGTCCGCATTCATCTAAGCTGTTGTCTCCCTGTTCGGTCCCCAAATCCCTCTGCTTCTTTTCTCGGTGCAGGAGGTGTGTATATGAGGTAGGAGGGTAGCGGCCTTCCTTTTCTACCTTGTGGCTCCTTCTCCTGGGACTGACATCCCATTAGTCTGGACAAAGCATCTGCTCCCTTGACCGAGACCACTTGAAGTCCTTCCCTGGCTTGCCAGGTAGCAGCCTGGTGTGCTTCTGAGGTTGCAGGACTGCGCATGCGCTGCCCGCCGAGGAGCAGCATAGCCTCCGGGAGGTGGCTGGATGTTTTGGGTTTCCATGCCTTGTCCAGTGTGCTGAGGTGCATTTGCATTTGCATTCCAACAGGATCAGCTTTAGCGGGAGGGGGAGTGACGCCTCTTAGCGGTAGTCAGTTGGTGCTCACAGGCCATCAGGCCCTGCTTATGCCTCCTTGACTGCACATGCGCCCCAGGTGTGCTGGGAAGCCTCTGGGCGGTGCCCGGAGGGTTTGGCGCTCTGTGACGTGGTCGGGTTCTAGGCGCCACCTGCTGACGTGTGCCAGTGTTCCAAGTGGAGTTGCCATAGCGAAAGGGACGCGAAGGCCCTTAGGGGTTGGCTCTGACTGCTCACCAGTTCTCACAGGCCAACAGGGAAGTACAGGAGCTCCGGAGCCTCAAATCGCGCACCTGGAAACCCCGCTGGGACGGGCTGGGTCCACTTTTCACCTCCGCTCCCGCTCCATCCCACATCCTGGCTCAACCCGTGTTGGACAGCTCCCCCACCTCCTCTGCCCTTGCCAGTCCTGGAAGTGGCCGGTGTCTGAATCCGCCACCTCTCTCCCCATCAACGTCATCTGTTTGATGACAGCAGAATGGAGATTCAAGGTCAGCAGCTGAGGGGTTATTGGGTTCTCCTAACTGCACAGGTGTCTTCTCCTGCTGTCCTCACCTGTTTCCCATTCCCAGTACCATGCAGCTTGAGCGACCTGAATTGCAAAACACTCTTGGCGGAATGCAATGAGGGGAGACATATGAATGCAGCAGGACCACGGGATTATGCCCAGGAAGTGCCCCGACCAAAGAAGGCATTCTTTACCCCTCTGGTCTACACCCTGAAGCAAGGCACTGTAGGCAGACAGGGGCAGAGGCCTGTGCCCCAGAATGCCCTGGCTCTATTTCCGTCTCGTTGGTACATGGAGGGGGTGGGGGATGAGGGGCGCCCGTCCCGTGGCCAGCATCCTGGCCTTCCTTGCCACCAACTTCCATCAGCGGCTGAATTCCTGAGTCTTGTCCCCTGCACTCATACTTGCTTCAGCACAAACTCCCTGAGATTCTCTCTTCATGCCCTCCTTGTCCCTGACTTGCTGCTCCTTCCACTCCTAGCATTAGCCTTCCTGCCTCCAGACTCCTATCAACTCACGCGTGCCACCGGGCCTCTGCCCCTTTGCCTCTGCCTCTGCTTCCCATTTTCCCCCTCCTCCTTCTGAGCTTCCCAGGCTGCACAGCTCCCGACGCATCTCTTCCCTTCCTCTGAGGAATTCAGAACCCCCTCCCTCTTCCTGGCCCTTCTTATCTTCTCCAATTCGCCCTCTGCTCTCATCCTCTGTACTCCTGGCCTCTCCCGGTCCTCTCGTGCACAACAGTCCGCATTCATCTAAGCTGTTGTCTCCCTGTTCGGTCCCCAAATCCCTCTGCTTCTTTTCTCGGTGCAGGAGGTGTGTATATGAGGTAGGAGGGTAGCGGCCTTCCTTTTCTACCTTGTGGCTCCTTCTCCTGGGACTGACATCCTATTAGTCTGCAAAAAGCATCTGCTCACTTGACCGAGACCACTTGAAGTCCTTCCCTGGCTTGCCAGGTAGGAGCCTGGTGTGATACTGAGGTTGCAGGACTGCGCATGCGCGGCCCGCCGAGGAGCAGCATAGCCTCCGGGAGGTGGCTGGATGTTTTGGGTTTCCATGCCTTGTCCAGTGTGCTGAGGTGCATTTGCATTTGCATTCCAACAGGATCAGCTTTAGCGGGAGGGGGAGTGACGCCTCTTAGCGGTAGTCAGTTGGTGCTCACAGGCCATCAGGCCCTGCTTATGCCTCCTTGACTGCACATGCGCCCCAGGGGTGCTGGGAAGCCTCTGGGCGGTGCCCGGAGGGTTTGGCGCTCTGTGACGTGGTCAGGTTCTAGGCGCCACCTGCTGACGTGTGCCAGTGTTCCAAGTGGAGTTGCCATAGCGAAAGGGACGCGAAGGCCCTTAGGGGTTGGCTCTGACAGCTCACCAGTTCTCACAGGCCAACAGGGAAGTACAGGAGCTCCGGAGCCTCAAATCGCGCACCTGGAAACCCCGCTGGGACGGGCTGGGTCCACTTTTCACCTCCGCTCCCGCTCCATCCCACATCCTGGCTCAACCCGTGTTGGACAGCTCCCCCACCTCCTCTGCCCTTGCCAGTCCTGGAAGTGGCCGGTGTCTGAATCCGCCACCTCTCTCCCCATCAACGTCATCTGTTTGATGACAGCAGAATGGAGATTCAAGGTCAGCAGCTGAGGGGTTATTGGGTTCTCCTAACTGCACAGGTGTCTTCCCCTGCTGTCCTCACCTGTTTCCCATTCCCAGTACCATGCAGCTTGAGCGACCTGAATTGCAAAACACTCTTGGCGGAATGCAATGAGGGGAGACATATGAATGCAGCAGGACCACGGGATTATGCCCAGGAAGTGCCCCGACCAAAGAAGGCATTCTTTACCCCTCTTGTCTACACCCTGAAGCAAGGCACTGTAGGCAGACAGGGGCAGAGGCCTGTGCCCCAGAATGCCCTGGCTCTATTTCCGTCTCGTTGGTACATGGAGGGGGTGGGGGATGAGGGGCGCCCGTCCCGTGGCCAGCATCCTGGCCTTCCTTGCCACCAACTTCCATCAGCGGCTGAATTCCTGAGTCTTGTCCCCTGCACTCATACTTGCTTCAGCACAAACTCCCTGAGATTCTCTCTTCATGCCCTCCTTGTCCCTGACTTGCTGCTCCTTCCACTCCTAGCATTAGCCTTCCTGCCTCCAGACTCCTATCAACTCACGCGTGCCACCGGGCCTCTGCCCCTTTGCCTCTGCCTCTGCTTCCCATTTTCCCCCTCCTCCTTCTGAGCTTCCCAGGCTGCACAGCTCCCGACGCATCTCTTCCCTTCCTCTGAGGAATTCAGAACCCCCTCCCTCTTCCTGGCCCTTCTTATCTTCTCCAATTCGCCCTCTGCTCTCATCCTCTGTACTCCTGGCCTCTCCCGGTCCTCTCGTGCACAACAGTCCGCATTCATCTAAGCTGTTGTCTCCCTGTTCGGTCCCCAAATCCCTCTGCTTCTTTTCTCGGTGCAGGAGGTGTGTATATGAGGTAGGAGGGTAGCGGCCTTCCTTTTCTACCTTGTGGCTCCTTCTCCTGCGACTGACATCCTATTAGTGTGCAAAAAGCATCTGCTCCCTTGACCGAGACCACTTGAAGTCCTTCCCTGGCTTGCTAGGTAGGAGCCTGGTGTGATACTGAGGTTGCAGGACTGCGCATGCGCGGCCCGCCGAGGAGCAGCATAGCCTCCGGGAGGTGGCTGGATGTTTTGGGTTTCCATGCCTTGTCCAGTGTGCTGAGGTGCATTTGCATTTGCATTCCAACAGGATCAGCTTTAGCGGGAGGGGGAGTGACGCCTCTTAGCGGTAGTCAGTTGGTGCTCACAGGCCATCAGGCCCTGCTTATGCCTCCTTGACTGCACATGCGCCCCAGGGGTGCTGGGAAGCCTCTGGGCGGTGCCCGGAGGGTTTGGCGCTCTGTGACGTGGTCAGGTTCTAGGCGCCACCTGCTGACGTGTGCCAGTGTTCCAAGTGGAGTTGCCATAGCGAAAGGGACGCGAAGGCCCTTAGGGGTTGGCTCTGACTGCTCACCAGTTCTCACAGGCCAACAGGGAAGTACAGGAGCTCCGGAGCCTCAAATCGCGCACCTGGAAACCCCGCTGGGACGGGCTGGGTCCACTTTTCACCTCCGCTCCCGCTCCATCCCACATCCTGGCTCAACCCGTGTTGGACAGCTCCCCCACCTCCTCTGCCCTTGCCAGTCCTGGAAGTGGCCGGTGTCTGAATCCGCCACCTCTCTCCCCATCAACGTCATCTGTTTGATGACAGCAGAATGGAGATTCAAGGTCAGCAGCTGAGGGGTTATTGGGTTCTCCTAACTGCACAGGTGTCTTCCCCTGCTGTCCTCACCTGTTTCCCATTCCCAGTACCATGCAGCTTGAGCGACCTGAATTGCAAAACACTCTTGGCGGAATGCAATGAGGGGAGACATATGAATGCAGCAGGACCACGGGATTATGCCCAGGAAGTGCCCCAACCAAAGAAGGCATTCTTTACCCCTCTGGTCTACACCCTGAAGCAAGGCACTGTAGGCAGACAGGGGCAGAGGCCTGTGCCCCAGAATGCCCTGGCTCTATTTCCGTCTCGTTGGTACATGGAGGGGGTGGGGGATGAGGGGCGCCCGTCCCGTGGCCAGCATCCTGGCCTTCCTTGCCACCAACTTCCATCAGCGGCTGAATTCCTGAGTCTTGTCCCCTGCACTCATACTTGCTTCAGCACAAACTCCCTGAGATTCTCTCTTCATGCCCTCCTTGTCCCTGACTTGCTGCTCCTTCCACTCCTAGCATTAGCCTTCCTGCCTCCAGACTCCTATCAACTCACGCGTGCCACCGGGCCTCTGCCCCTTTGCCTCTGCCTCTGCTTCCCATTTTCCCCCTCCTCCTTCTGAGCTTCCCAGGCTGCACAGCTCCCGACGCATCTCTTCCCTTCCTCTGAGGAATTCAGAACCCCCTCCCTCTTCCTGGCCCTTCTTATCTTCTCCAATTCGCCCTCTGCTCTCATCCTCTGTACTCCTGGCCTCTCCCGGTCCTCTCGTGCACAACAGTCCGCATTCATCTAAGCTGTTGTCTCCCTGTTCGGTCCCCAAATCCCTCTGCTTCTTTTCTCGGTGCAGGAGGTGTGTATATGAGGTAGGAGGGTAGCGGCCTTCCTTTTCTACCTTGTGGCTCCTTCTCCTGCGACTGACATCCTATTAGTGTGCAAAAAGCATCTGCTCCCTTGACCGAGACCACTTGAAGTCCTTCCCTGGCTTGCTAGGTAGGAGCCTGGTGTGATACTGAGGTTGCAGGACTGCGCATGCGCGGCCCGCCGAGGAGCAGCATAGCCTCCGGGAGGTGGCTGGATGTTTTGGGTTTCCATGCCTTGTCCAGTGTGCTGAGGTGCATTTGCATTTGCATTCCAACAGGATCAGCTTTAGCGGGAGGGGGAGTGACGCCTCTTAGCGGTAGTCAGTTGGTGCTCACAGGCCATCAGGCCCTGCTTATGCCTCCTTGACTGCACATGCGCCCCAGGGGTGCTGGGAAGCCTCTGGGCGGTGCCCGGAGGGTTTGGCGCTCTGTGACGTGGTCAGGTTCTAGGCGCCACCTGCTGACGTGTGCCAGTGTTCCAAGTGGAGTTGCCATAGCGAAAGGGACGCGAAGGCCCTTAGGGGTTGGCTCTGACAGCTCACCAGTTCTCACAGGCCAACAGGGAAGTACAGGAGCTCCGGAGCCTCAAATCGCGCACCTGGAAACCCCGCTGGGACGGGCTGGGTCCACTTTTCACCTCCGCTCCCGCTCCATCCCACATCCTGGCTCAACCCGTGTTGGACAGCTCCCCCACCTCCTCTGCCCTTGCCAGTCCTGGAAGTGGCCGGTGTCTGAATCCGCCACCTCTCTCCCCATCAACGTCATCTGTTTGATGACAGCAGAATGGAGATTCAAGGTCAGCAGCTGAGGGGTTATTGGGTTCTCCTAACTGCACAGGTGTCTTCCCCTGCTGTCCTCACCTGTTTCCCATTCCCAGTACCATGCAGCTTGAGCGACCTGAATTGCAAAACACTCTTGGCGGAATGCAATGAGGGGAGACATATGAATGCAGCAGGACCACGGGATTATGCCCAGGAAGTGCCCCAACCAAAGAAGGCATTCTTTACCCCTCTGGTCTACACCCTGAAGCAAGGCACTGTAGGCAGACAGGGGCAGAGGCCTGTGCCCCAGAATGCCCTGGCTCTATTTCCGTCTCGTTGGTACATGGAGGGGGTGGGGGATGAGGGGCGCCCGTCCCGTGGCCAGCATCCTGGCCTTCCTTGCCACCAACTTCCATCAGCGGCTGAATTCCTGAGTCTTGTCCCCTGCACTCATACTTGCTTCAGCACAAACTCCCTGAGATTCTCTCTTCATGCCCTCCTTGTCCCTGACTTGCTGCTCCTTCCACTCCTAGCATTAGCCTTCCTGCCTCCAGACTCCTATCAACTCACGCGTGCCACCGGGCCTCTGCCCCTTTGCCTCTGCCTCTGCTTCCCATTTTCCCCCTCCTCCTTCTGAGCTTCCCAGGCTGCACAGCTCCCGACGCATCTCTTCCCTTCCTCTGAGGAATTCAGAACCCCCTCCCTCTTCCTGGCCCTTCTTATCTTCTCCAATTCGCCCTCTGCTCTCATCCTCTGTACTCCTGGCCTCTCCCGGTCCTCTCGTGCACAACAGTCCGCATTCATCTAAGCTGTTGTCTCCCTGTTCGGTCCCCAAATCCCTCTGCTTCTTTTCTCGGTGCAGGAGGTGTGTATATGAGGTAGGAGGGTAGCGGCCTTCCTTTTCTACCTTGTGGCTCCTTCTCCTGCGACTGACATCCTATTAGTGTGCAAAAAGCATCTGCTCCCTTGACCGAGACCACTTGAAGTCCTTCCCTGGCTTGCTAGGTAGGAGCCTGGTGTGATACTGAGGTTGCAGGACTGCGCATGCGCGGCCCGCCGAGGAGCAGCATAGCCTCCGGGAGGTGGCTGGATGTTTTGGGTTTCCATGCCTTGTCCAGTGTGCTGAGGTGCATTTGCATTTGCATTCCAACAGGATCAGCTTTAGCGGGAGGGGGAGTGACGCCTCTTAGCGGTAGTCAGTTGGTGCTCACAGGCCATCAGGCCCTGCTTATGCCTCCTTGACTGCACATGCGCCCCAGGGGTGCTGGGAAGCCTCTGGGCGGTGCCCGGAGGGTTTGGCGCTCTGTGACGTGGTCAGGTTCTAGGCGCCACCTGCTGACGTGTGCCAGTGTTCCAAGTGGAGTTGCCATAGCGAAAGGGACGCGAAGGCCCTTAGGGGTTGGCTCTGACAGCTCACCAGTTCTCACAGGCCAACAGTGAAGTACAGGAGCTCCGGAGCCTCAAATCGCGCACCTGGAAACCCCGCTGGGACGGGCTGGGTCCACTTTTCACCTCCGCTCCCGCTCCATCCCACATCCTGGCTCAACCCGTGTTGGACAGCTCCCCCACCTCCTCTGCCCTTGCCAGTCCTGGAAGTGGCCGGTGTCTGAATCCGCACCTCTCTCCCCATCAACGTCATCTGTTTGATGACAGCAGAATGGAGATTCAAGGTCAGCAGCTGAGGGGTTATTGGGTTCTCCTAACTGCACAGGTGTCTTCCCCTGCTGTCCTCACCTGTTTCCCATTCCCAGTACCATGCAGCTTGAGCGACCTGAATTGCAAAACACTCTTGGCGGAATGCAATGAGGGGAGACATATGAATGCAGCAGGACCACGGGATTATGCCCAGGAAGTGCCCCAACCAAAGAAGGCATTCTTTACCCCTCTGGTCTACACCCTGAAGCAAGGCACTGTAGGCAGACAGGGGCAGAGGCCTGTGCCCCAGAATGCCCTGGCTCTATTTCCGTCTCGTTGGTACATGGAGGGGGTGGGGGATGAGGGGCGCCCGTCCCGTGGCCAGCATCCTGGCCTTCCTTGCCACCAACTTCCATCAGCGGCTGAATTCCTGAGTCTTGTCCCCTGCACTCATACTTGCTTCAGCACAAACTCCCTGAGATTCTCTCTTCATGCCCTCCTTGTCCCTGACTTGCTGCTCCTTCCACTCCTAGCATTAGCCTTCCTGCCTCCAGACTCCTATCAACTCACGCGTGCCACCGGGCCTCTGCCCCTTTGCCTCTGCCTCTGCTTCCCATTTTCCCCTCCTCCTTCTGAGCTTCCCAGGCTGCACAGCTCCCGACGCATCTCTTCCCTTCCTCTGAGGAATTCAGAACCCCCTCCCTCTTCCTGGCCCTTCTTATCTTCTCCAATTCGCCCTCTGCTCTCATCCTCTGTACTCCTGGCCTCTCCCGGTCCTCTCGTGCACAACAGTCCGCATTCATCTAAGCTGTTGTCTCCCTGTTCGGTCCCCAAATCCCTCTGCTTCTTTTCTCGGTGCAGGAGGTGTGTATATGAGGTAGGAGGGTAGCGGCCTTCCTTTTCTACCTTGTGGCTCCTTCTCCTGCGACTGACATCCTATTAGTGTGCAAAAAGCATCTGCTCCCTTGACCGAGACCACTTGAAGTCCTTCCCTGGCTTGCTAGGTAGGAGCCTGGTGTGATACTGAGGTTGCAGGACTGCGCATGCGCGGCCCGCCGAGGAGCAGCATAGCCTCCGGGAGGTGGCTGGATGTTTTGGGTTTCCATGCCTTGTCCAGTGTGCTGAGGTGCATTTGCATTTGCATTCCAACAGGATCAGCTTTAGCGGGAGGGGGAGTGACGCCTCTTAGCGGTAGTCAGTTGGTGCTCACAGGCCATCAGGCCCTGCTTATGCCTCCTTGACTGCACATGCGCCCCAGGGGTGCTGGGAAGCCTCTGGGCGGTGCCCGGAGGGTTTGGCGCTCTGTGACGTGGTCAGGTTCTAGGCGCCACCTGCTGACGTGTGCCAGTGTTCCAAGTGGAGTTGCCATAGCGAAAGGGACGCGAAGGCCCTTAGGGGTTGGCTCTGACTGCTCACCAGTTCTCACAGGCCAACAGGGAAGTACAGGAGCTCCGGAGCCTCAAATCGCGCACCTGGAAACCCCGCTGGGACGGGCTGGGTCCACTTTTCACCTCCGCTCCCGCTCCATCCCACATCCTGGCTCAACCCGTGTTGGACAGCTCCCCCACCTCCTCTGCCCTTGCCAGTCCTGGAAGTGGCCGGTGTCTGAATCCGCCACCTCTCTCCCCATCAACGTCATCTGTTTGATGACAGCAGAATGGAGATTCAAGGTCAGCAGCTGTGGGGTTATTGGGTTCTCCTAACTGCACAGGTGTCTTCCCCTGCTGTCCTCACCTGTTTCCCATTCCCAGTACCATGCAGCTTGAGCGACCTGAATTGCAAAACACTCTTGGCGGAATGCAATGAGGGGAGACATATGAATGCAGCAGGACCACGGGATTATGCCCAGGAAGTGCCCCAACCAAAGAAGGCATTCTTTACCCCTCTGGTCTACACCCTGAAGCAAGGCACTGTAGGCAGACAGGGGCAGAGGCCTGTGCCCCAGAATGCCCTGGCTCTATTTCCGTCTCGTTGGTACATGGAGGGGGTGGGGGATGAGGGGCGCCCGTCCCGTGGCCAGCATCCTGGCCTTCCTTGCCACCAACTTCCATCAGCGGCTGAATTCCTGAGTCTTGTCCCCTGCACTCATACTTGCTTCAGCACAAACTCCCTGAGATTCTCTCTTCATGCCCTCCTTGTCCCTGACTTGCTGCTCCTTCCACTCCTAGCATTAGCCTTCCTGCCTCCAGACTCCTATCAACTCACGCGTGCCACCGGGCCTCTGCCCCTTTGCCTCTGCCTCTGCTTCCCATTTTCCCCCTCCTCCTTCTGAGCTTCCCAGGCTGCACAGCTCCCGACGCATCTCTTCCCTTCCTCTGAGGAATTCAGAACCCCCTCCCTCTTCCTGGCCCTTCTTATCTTCTCCTATTCGCCCTCTGCTCTCATCCTCTGTACTCCTGGCCTCTCCCGGTCCTCTCGTGCACAACAGTCCGCATTCATCTAAGCTGTTGTCTCCCTGTTCGGTCCCCAAATCCCTCTGCTTCTTTTCTCGGTGCAGGAGGTGTGTATATGAGGTAGGAGGGTAGCGGCCTTCCTTTTCTACCTTGTGGCTCCTTCTCCTGCGACTGACATCCTATTAGTGTGCAAAAAGCATCTGCTCCCTTGACCGAGACCACTTGAAGTCCTTCCCTGGCTTGCTAGGTAGGAGCCTGGTGTGATACTGAGGTTGCAGGACTGCGCATGCGCGGCCGCCGAGGAGCAGCATAGCCTCCGGGAGGTGGCTGGATGTTTTGGGTTTCCATGCCTTGTCCAGTGTGCTGAGGTGCATTTGCATTTGCATTCCAACAGGATCAGCTTTAGCGGGAGGGGGAGTGACGCCTCTTAGCGGTAGTCAGTTGGTGCTCACAGGCCATCAGGCCCTGCTTATGCCTCCTTGACTGCACATGCGCCCCAGGGGTGCTGGGAAGCCTCTGGGCGGTGCCCGGAGGGTTTGGCGCTCTGTGACGTGGTCAGGTTCTAGGCGCCACCTGCTGACGTGTGCCAGTGTTCCAAGTGGAGTTGCCATAGCGAAAGGGACGCGAAGGCCCTTAGGGGTTGGCTCTGACAGCTCACCAGTTCTCACAGGCCAACAGTGAAGTACAGGAGCTCCGGAGCCTCAAATCGCGCACCTGGAAACCCCGCTGGGACGGGCTGGGTCCACTTTTCACCTCCGCTCCCGCTCCATCCCACATCCTGGCTCAACCCGTGTTGGACAGCTCCCCCACCTCCTCTGCCCTTGCCAGTCCTGGAAGTGGCCGGTGTCTGAATCCGCCACCTCTCTCCCCATCAACGTCATCTGTTTGATGACAGCAGAATGGAGATTCAAGGTCAGCAGCTGAGGGGTTATTGGGTTCTCCTAACTGCACAGGTGTCTTCCCCTGCTGTCCTCACCTGTTTCCCATTCCCAGTACCATGCAGCTTGAGCGACCTGAATTGCAAAACACTCTTGGCGGAATGCAATGAGGGGAGACATATGAATGCAGCAGGACCACGGGATTATGCCCAGGAAGTGCCCCAACCAAAGAAGGCATTCTTTACCCCTCTGGTCTACACCCTGAAGCAAGGCACTGTAGGCAGACAGGGGCAGAGGCCTGTGCCCCAGAATGCCCTGGCTCTATTTCCGTCTCGTTGGTACATGGAGGGGGTGGGGGATGAGGGGCGCCCGTCCCGTGGCCAGCATCCTGGCCTTCCTTGCCACCAACTTCCATCAGCGGCTGAATTCCTGAGTCTTGTCCCCTGCACTCATACTTGCTTCAGCACAAACTCCCTGAGATTCTCTCTTCATGCCCTCCTTGTCCCTGACTTGCTGCTCCTTCCACTCCTAGCATTAGCCTTCCTGCCTCCAGACTCCTATCAACTCACGCGTGCCACCGGGCCTCTGCCCCTTTGCCTCTGCCTCTGCTTCCCATTTTCCCCCTCCTCCTTCTGAGCTTCCCAGGCTGCACAGCTCCCGACGCATCTCTTCCCTTCCTCTGAGGAATTCAGAACCCCCTCCCTCTTCCTGGCCCTTCTTATCTTCTCCAATTCGCCCTCTGCTCTCATCCTCTGTACTCCTGGCCTCTCCCGGTCCTCTCGTGCACAACAGTCCGCATTCATCTAAGCTGTTGTCTCCCTGTTCGGTCCCCAAATCCCTCTGCTTCTTTTCTCGGTGCAGGAGGTGTGTATATGAGGTAGGAGGGTAGCGGCCTTCCTTTTCTACCTTGTGGCTCCTTCTCCTGCGACTGACATCCTATTAGTGTGCAAAAAGCATCTGCTCCCTTGACCGAGACCACTTGAAGTCCTTCCCTGGCTTGCTAGGTAGGAGCCTGGTGTGATACTGAGGTTGCAGGACTGCGCATGCGCGGCCCGCCGAGGAGCAGCATAGCCTCCGGGAGGTGGCTGGATGTTTTGGGTTTCCATGCCTTGTCCAGTGTGCTGAGGTGCATTTGCATTTGCATTCCAACAGGATCAGCTTTAGCGGGAGGGGGAGTGACGCCTCTTAGCGGTAGTCAGTTGGTGCTCACAGGCCATCAGGCCCTGCTTATGCCTCCTTGACTGCACATGCGCCCCAGGGGTGCTGGGAAGCCTCTGGGCGGTGCCCGGAGGGTTTGGCGCTCTGTGACGTGGTCAGGTTCTAGGCGCCACCTGCTGACGTGTGCCAGTGTTCCAAGTGGAGTTGCCATAGCGAAAGGGACGCGAAGGCCCTTAGGGGTTGGCTCTGACAGCTCACCAGTTCTCACAGGCCAACAGGGAAGTACAGGAGCTCCGGAGCCTCAAATCGCGCACCTGGAAACCCCGCTGGGACGGGCTGGGTCCACTTTTCACCTCCGCTCCCGCTCCATCCCACATCCTGGCTCAACCCGTGTTGGACAGCTCCCCCACCTCCTCTGCCCTTTCCAGTCCTGGAAGTGGCCGGTGTCTGAATCCGCCACCTCTCTCCCCATCAACGTCATCTGTTTGATGACAGCAGAATGGAGATTCAAGGTCAGCAGCTGAGGGGTTATTGGGTTCTCCTAACTGCACAGGTGTCTTCCCCTGCTGTCCTCACCTGTTTCCCATTCCCAGTACCATGCAGCTTGAGCGACCTGAATTGCAAAACACTCTTGGCGGAATGCAATGAGGGGAGACATATGAATGCAGCAGGACCACGGGATTATGCCCAGGAAGTGCCCCAACCAAAGAAGGCATTCTTTACCCCTCTGGTCTACACCCTGAAGCAAGGCACTGTAGGCAGACAGGGGCAGAGGCCTGTGCCCCAGAATGCCCTGGCTCTATTTCCGTCTCGTTGGTACATGGAGGGGGTGGGGGATGAGGGGCGCCCGTCCCGTGGCCAGCATCCTGGCCTTCCTTGCCACCAACTTCCATCAGCGGCTGAATTCCTGAGTCTTGTCCCCTGCACTCATACTTGCTTCAGCACAAACTCCCTGAGATTCTCTCTTCATGCCCTCCTTGTCCCTGACTTGCTGCTCCTTCCACTCCTAGCATTAGCCTTCCTGCCTCCAGACTCCTATCAACTCACGCGTGCCACCGGGCCTCTGCCCCTTTGCCTCTGCCTCTGCTTCCCATTTTCCCCCTCCTCCTTCTGAGCTTCCCAGGCTGCACAGCTCCCGACGCATCTCTTCCCTTCCTCTGAGGAATTCAGAACCCCCTCCCTCTTCCTGGCCCTTCTTATCTTCTCCAATTCGCCCTCTGCTCTCATCCTCTGTACTCCTGGCCTCTCCCGGTCCTCTCGTGCACAACAGTCCGCATTCATCTAAGCTGTTGTCTCCCTGTTCGGTCCCCAAATCCCTCTGCTTCTTTTCTCGGTGCAGGAGGTGTGTATATGAGGTAGGAGGGTAGCGGCCTTCCTTTTCTACCTTGTGGCTCCTTCTCCTGCGACTGACATCCTATTAGTGTGCAAAAAGCATCTGCTCCCTTGACCGAGACCACTTGAAGTCCTTCCCTGGCTTGCTAGGTAGGAGCCTGGTGTGATACTGAGGTTGCAGGACTGCGCATGCGCGGCCCGCCGAGGAGCAGCCTTGCCTCCGGGAGGTGGCTGGATGTTTTTGGTTTCCATGCCTTGTCCAGTGTGCTGAGGTGCATTTGCATTTGCATTCCAACAGGATCAGCTTTAGCGGGAGGGGGAGTGACGCCTCTTAGCGGTAGTCAGTTGGTGCTCACAGGCCATCAGGCCCTGCTTATGCCTCCTTGACTGCACATGCGCCCCAGGGGTGCTGGAAGCCTCTGGGCGGTGCCCGGAGGGTTTGGCACTCTGTGACGTGGTCAGGTTCTAGGCGCCACCTGCTGACGTGTGCCAGTGTTCCAAGTGGAGTTGCCATAGCGAAAGGGACGCGAAGGCCCTTAGGGGTTGGCTCTGACTGCTCACCAGTTCTCACAGGCCAACAGGGAAGTACAGGAGCTCCGGAGCCTCAAATCGCGCACCTGGAAACCCCGCTGGGACGGGCTGGGTCCACTTTTCACCTCCGCTCCCGCTCCATCCCACATCCTGGCTCAACCCGTGTTGGACAGCTCCCCCACCTCCTCTGCCCTTGCCAGTCCTGGAAGTGGCCGGTGTCTGAATCCGCCACCCTCTCTCCCCATCAACGTCATCTGTTTGATGACAGCAGAATGGAGATTCAAGGTCAGCAGCTGAGGGGTTATTGGGTTCTCCTAACTGCACAGGTGTCTTCCCCTGCTGTCCTCACCTGTTTCCCATTCCCAGTACCATGCAGCTTGAGCGACCTGAATTGCAAAACACTCTTGGCGGAATGCAATGAAGGGAGACATATGAATGCAGCAGGACCACGGGATTATGCCCAGGAAGTGCCCCAACCAAAGAAGGCATTCTTTACCCCTCTGGTCTACACCCTGAAGCAAGGCACTGTAGGCAGACAGGGGCAGAGGCCTGTGCCCCAGAATGCCCTGGCTCTATTTCCGTCTCGTTGGTACATGGAGGGGGTGGGGGATGAGGGGCGCCCGTCCCGTGGCCAGCATCCTGGCCTTCCTTGCCACCAACTTCCATCAGCGGCTGAATTCCTGAGTCTTGTCCCCTGCACTCATACTTGCTTCAGCACAAACTCCCTGAGATTCTCTCTTCATGCCCTCCTTGTCCTGACTTGCTGCTCCTTCCACTCCTAGCATTAGCCTTCCTGCCTCCAGACTCCTATCAACTCACGCGTGCCACCGGGCCTCTGCCCCTTTGCCTCTGCCTCTGCTTCCCATTTTCCCCCTCCTCCTTCTGAGCTTCCCAGGCTGCACAGCTCCCGACGCATCTCTTCCCTTCCTCTGAGGAATTCAGAACCCCCTCCCTCTTCCTGGCCCTTCTTATCTTCTCCAATTCGCCCTCTGCTCTCATCCTCTGTACTCCTGGCCTCTCCCGGTCCTCTCGTGCACAACAGTCCGCATTCATCTAAGCTGTTGTCTCCCTGTTCGGTCCCCAAATCCCTCTGCTTCTTTTCTCGGTGCAGGAGGTGTGTATATGAGGTAGGAGGGTAGCGGCCTTCCTTTCTACCTTGTGGCTCCTTCTCCTGCGACTGACATCCTATTAGTGTGCAAAAAGCATCTGCTCCCTTGACCGAGACCACTTGAAGTCCTTCCCTGGCTTGCTAGGTAGGAGCCTGGTGTGATACTGAGGTTGCAGGACTGCGCATGCGCGGCCCGCCGAGGAGCAGCATAGCCTCCGGGAGGTGGCTGGATGTTTTGGGTTTCCATGCCTTGTCCAGTGTGCTGAGGTGCATTTGCATTTGCATTCCAACAGGATCAGCTTTAGCGGGAGGGGGAGTGACGCCTCTTAGCGGTAGTCAGTTGGTGCTCACAGGCCATCAGGCCCTGCTTATGCCTCCTTGACTGCACATGCGCCCCAGGGGTGCTGGGAAGCCTCTGGGCGGTGCCCGGAGGGTTTGGCGCTCTGTGACGTGGTCAGGTTCTAGCGCCACCTGCTGACGTGTGCCAGTGTTCCAAGTGGAGTTGCCATAGCGAAAGGGACGCGAAGGCCCTTAGGGGTTGGCTCTGACAGCTCACCAGTTCTCACAGGCCAACAGGGAAGTACAGGAGCTCCGGAGCCTCAAATCGCGCACCTGGAAACCCCGCTGGGACGGGCTGGGTCCACTTTTCACCTCCGCTCCCGCTCCATCCCACATCCTGGCTCAACCCGTGTTGGACAGCTCCCCCACCTCCTCTGCCCTTGCCAGTCCTGGAAGTGGCCGGTGTCTGAATCCGCCACCTCTCTCCCCATCAACGTCATCTGTTTGATGACAGCAGAATGGAGATTCAAGGTCAGCAGCTGAGGGGTTATTGGGTTCTCCTAACTGCACAGGTGTCTTCCCCTGCTGTCCTCACCTGTTTCCCATTCCCAGTACCATGCAGCTTGAGCGACCTGAATTGCAAAACACTCTTGGCGGAATGCAATGAGGGGAGACATATGAATGCAGCAGGACCACGGGATTATGCCCAGGAAGTGCCCCAACCAAAGAAGGCATTCTTTACCCCTCTGGTCTACACCCTGAAGCAAGGCACTGTAGGCAGACAGGGGCAGAGGCCTGTGCCCCAGAATGCCCTGGCTCTATTTCCGTCTCGTTGGTACATGGAGGGGGTGGAGGATGAGGGGCGCCCGTCCCGTGGCCAGCATCCTGGCCTTCCTTGCCACCAACTTCCATCAGCGGCTGAATTCCTGAGTCTTGTCCCCTGCACTCATACTTGCTTCAGCACAAACTCCCTGAGATTCTCTCTTCATGCCCTCCTTGTCCCTGACTTGCTGCTCCTTCCACTCCTAGCATTAGCCTTCCTGCCTCCAGACTCCTATCAACTCACGCGTGCCACCGGGCCTCTGCCCCTTTGCCTCTGCCTCTGCTTCCCATTTTCCCCCTCCTCCTTCTGAGCTTCCCAGGCTGCACAGCTCCCGACGCATCTCTTCCCTTCCTCTGAGGAATTCAGAACCCCCTCCCTCTTCCTGGCCCTTCTTATCTTCTCCAATTCGCCCTCTGCTCTCATCCTCTGTACTCCTGGCCTCTCCCGGTCCTCTCGTGCACAACAGTCCGCATTCATCTAAGCTGTTGTCTCCCTGTTCGGTCCCAAATCCCTCTGCTTCTTTTCTCGGTGCAGGAGGTGTGTATATGAGGTAGGAGGGTAGCGGCCTTCCTTTTCTACCTTGTGGCTCCTTCTCCTGCGACTGACATCCTATTAGTGTGCAAAAAGCATCTGCTCACTTGACCGAGACCACTTGAAGTCCTTCCCTGGCTTGCTAGGTAGGAGCCTGGTGTGATACTGAGGTTGCAGGACTGCGCATGCGCGGCCCGCCGAGGAGCAGCATAGCCTCCGGGAGGTGGCTGGATGTTTTGGGTTTCCATGCCTTGTCCAGTGTGCTGAGGTGCATTTGCATTTGCATTCCAACAGGATCAGCTTTAGCGGGAGGGGAGTGACGCCTCTTAGCGGTAGTCAGTTGGTGCTCACAGGCCATCAGGCCCTGCTTATGCCTCCTTGACTGCACATGCGCCCCAGGGGTGCTGGGAAGCCTCTGGGCGGTGCCCGGAGGGTTTGGCGCTCTGTGACGTGGTCAGGTTCTAGGCGCCACCTGCTGACGTGTGCCAGTGTTCCAAGTGGAGTTGCCATAGCGAAAGGGACGCGAAGGCCCTTAGGGGTTGGCTCTGACAGCTCACCAGTTCTCACAGGCCAACAGTGAAGTACAGGAGCTCCGGAGCCTCAAATCGCGCACCTGGAAACCCCGCTGGGACGGGCTGGGTCCACTTTTCACCTCCGCTCCCGCTCCATCCCACATCCTGGCTCAACCCGTGTTGGACAGCTCCCCCACCTCCTCTGCCCTTGCCAGTCCTGGAAGTGGCCGGTGTCTGAATCCGCCACCTCTCTCCCCATCAACGTCATCTGTTTGATGACAGCAGAATGGAGATTCAAGGTCAGCAGCTGAGGGGTTATTGGGTTCTCCTAACTGCACAGGTGTCTTCCCCTGCTGTCCTCACCTGTTTCCCATTCCCAGTACCATGCAGCTTGAGCGACCTGAATTGCAAAACACTCTTGGCGGAATGCAATGAGGGGAGACATATGAATGCAGCAGGACCACGGGATTATGCCCAGGAAGTGCCCCAACCAAAGAAGGCATTCTTTACCCCTCTGGTCTACACCCTGAAGCAAGGCACTGTAGGCAGACAGGGGCAGAGGCCTGTGCCCCAGAATGCCCTGGCTCTATTTCCGTCTCGTTGGTACATGGAGGGGGTGGGGGATGAGGGGCGCCCGTCCCGTGGCCAGCATCCTGGCCTTCCTTGCCACCAACTTCCATCAGCGGCTGAATTCCTGAGTCTTGTCCCCTGCACTCATACTTGCTTCAGCACAAACTCCCTGAGATTCTCTCTTCATGCCCTCCTTGTCCCTGACTTGCTGCTCCTTCCACTCCTAGCATTAGCCTTCCTGCCTCCAGACTCCTATCAACTCACGCGTGCCACCGGGCCTCTGCCCCTTTGCCTCTGCCTCTGCTTCCCATTTTCCCCCTCCTCCTTCTGAGCTTCCCAGGCTGCACAGCTCCCGACGCATCTCTTCCCTTCCTCTGAGGAATTCAGAACCCCCTCCCTCTTCCTGGCCCTTCTTATCTTCTCCAATTCGCCCTCTGCTCTCATCCTCTGTACTCCTGGCCTCTCCCGGTCCTCTCGTGCACAACAGTCCGCATTCATCTAAGCTGTTGTCTCCCTGTTCGGTCCCCAAATCCCTCTGCTTCTTTTCTCGGTGCAGGAGGTGTGTATATGAGGTAGGAGGGTAGCGGCCTTCCTTTTCTACCTTGTGGCTCCTTCTCCTGCGACTGACATCCTATTAGTGTGCAAAAAGCATCTGCTCCCTTGACCGAGACCACTTGAAGTCCTTCCCTGGCTTGCTAGGTAGGAGCCTGGTGTGATACTGAGGTTGCAGGACTGCGCATGCGCGGCCCGCCGAGGAGCAGCATAGCCTCCGGGAGGTGGCTGGATGTTTTGGGTTTCCATGCCTTGTCCAGTGTGCTGAGGTGCATTTGCATTTGCATTCCAACAGGATCAGCTTTAGCGGGAGGGGGAGTGACGCCTCTTAGCGGTAGTCAGTTGGTGCTCACAGGCCATCAGGCCCTGCTTATGCCTCCTTGACTGCACATGCGCCCCAGGGGTGCTGGGAAGCCTCTGGGCGGTGCCCGGAGGGTTTGGCGCTCTGTGACGTGGTCAGGTTCTAGGCGCCACCTGCTGACGTGTGCCAGTGTTCCAAGTGGAGTTGCCATAGCGAAAGGGACGCGAAGGCCCTTAGGGGTTGGCTCTGACAGCTCACCAGTTCTCACAGGCCAACAGTGAAGTACAGGAGCTCCGGAGCCTCAAATCGCGCACCTGGAAACCCCGCTGGGACGGGCTGGGTCCACTTTTCACCTCCGCTCCCGCTCCATCCCACATCCTGGCTCAACCCGTGTTGGACAGGTCCCCCACCTCCTCTGCCCTTGCCAGTCCTGGAAGTGGCCGTGTCTGAATCCGCCACCTCTCTCCCCATCAACGTCATCTGTTTGATGACAGCAGAATGGAGATTCAAGGTCAGCAGCTGAGGGGTTATTGGGTTCTCCTAACTGCACAGGTGTCTTCCCTGCTGTCCTCACCTGTTTCCCATTCCCAGTACCATGCAGCTTGAGCGACCTGAATTGCAAAACACTCTTGGCGGAATGCAATGAGGGGAGACATATGAATGCAGCAGGACCACGGATTATGCCCAGGAAGTGCCCCAACCAAAGAAGCATTCTTTACCCCTCTGGTCTACACCCTGAAGCAAGGCACTGTAGGCAGACAGGGGCAGAGGCCTGTGCCCCAGAATGCCCTGGCTCTATTTCCGTCTCGTTGGTACATGGAGGGGGTGGGGGATGAGGGGCGCCCGTCCCGTGGCCAGCATCCTGGCCTTCCTTGCCACCAACTTCCATCAGCGGCTGAATTCCTGAGTCTTGTCCCCTGCACTCATACTTGCTTCAGCACAAACTCCCTGAGATTCTCTCTTCATGCCCTCCTTGTCCCTGACTTGCTGCTCCTTCCACTCCTAGCATTAGCCTTCCTGCCTCCAGACTCCTATCAACTCACGCGTGCCACCGGGCCTCTGCCCCTTTGCCTCTGCCTCTGCTTCCCATTTTCCCCCTCCTCCTTCTGAGCTTCCCAGGCTGCACAGCTCCCGACGCATCTCTTCCCTTCCTCTGAGGAATTCAGAACCCCCTCCCTCTTCCTGGCCCTTCTTATCTTCTCCAATTCGCCCTCTGCTCTCATCCTCTGTACTCCTGGCCTCTCCCGGTCCTCTCGTGCACAACAGTCCGCATTCATCTAAGCTGTTGTCTCCCTGTTCGGTCCCCAAATCCCTCTGCTTCTTTTCTCGGTGCAGGAGGTGTGTATATGAGGTAGGAGGGTAGCGGCCTTCCTTTTCTACCTTGTGGCTCCTTCTCCTGCGACTGACATCCTATTAGTGTGCAAAAAGCATCTGCTCCCTTGACCGAGACCACTTGAAGTCCTTCCCTGGCTTGCTAGGTAGGAGCCTGGTGTGATACTGAGGTTGCAGGACTGCGCATGCGCGGCCCGCCGAGGAGCAGCCTTGCCTCCGGGAGGTGGCTGGATGTTTTGGGTTTCCATGCCTTGTCCAGTGTGCTGAGGTGCATTTGCATTTGCATTCCAACAGGATCAGCTTTAGCGGGAGGGGGAGTGACGCCTCTTAGCGGTAGTCAGTTGGTGCTCACAGGCCATCAGGCCCTGCTTATGCCTCCTTGACTGCACATGCGCCCCAGGGTGCTGGGAAGCCTCTGGGCGGTGCCCGGAGGGTTTGGCGCTCTGTGACGTGGTCAGGTTCTAGGCGCCACCTGCTGACGTGTGCCAGTGTTCCAAGTGGAGTTGCCATAGCGAAAGGGACGCGAAGGCCCTTAGGGGTTGGCTCTGACTGCTCACCAGTTCTCACAGGCCAACAGGGAAGTACAGGAGCTCCGGAGCCTCAAATCGCGCACCTGGAAACCCCGCTGGGACGGGCTGGGTCCACTTTTCACCTCCGCTCCCGCTCCATCCCACATCCTGGCTCAACCCGTGTTGGACAGCTCCCCCACCTCCTCTGCCCTTGCCAGTCCTGGAAGTGGCCGGTGTCTGAATCCGCCACCTCTCTCCCCATCAACGTCATCTGTTTGATGACAGCAGAATGGAGATTCAAGGTCAGCAGCTGAGGGGTTATTGGGTTCTCCTAACTGCACAGGTGTCTTCCCCTGCTGTCCTCACCTGTTTCCCATTCCCAGTACCATGCAGCTTGAGCGACCTGAATTGCAAAACACTCTTGGCGGAATGCAATGAGGGGAGACATATGAATGCAGCAGGACCACGGGATTATGCCCAGGAAGTGCCCCAACCAAAGAAGGCATTCTTTACCCCTCTGGTCTACACCCTGAAGCAAGGCACTGTAGGCAGACAGGGCAGAGGCCTGTGCCCCAGAATGCCCTGGCTCTATTTCCGTCTCGTTGGTACATGGAGGGGGTGGGGGATGAGGGGCGCCCGTCCCGTGGCCAGCATCCTGGCCTTCCTTGCCACCAACTTCCATCAGCGGCTGAATTCCTGAGTCTTGTCCCCTGCACTCATACTTGCTTCAGCACAAACTCCCTGAGATTCTCTCTTCATGCCCTCCTTGTCCCTGACTTGCTGCTCCTTCCACTCCTAGCATTAGCCTTCCTGCCTCCAGACTCCTATCAACTCACGCGTGCCACCGGGCCTCTGCCCCTTTGCCTCTGCCTCTGCTTCCCATTTTCCCCCTCCTCCTTCTGAGCTTCCCAGGCTGCACAGCTCCCGACGCATCTCTTCCCTTCCTCTGAGGAATTCAGAACCCCTCCCTCTTCCTGGCCCTTCTTATCTTCTCCAATTCGCCCTCTGCTCTCATCCTCTGTACTCCTGGCCTCTCCCGGTCCTCTCGTGCACAACAGTCCGCATTCATCTAAGCTGTTGTCTCCCTGTTCGGTCCCCAAATCCCTCTGCTTCTTTTCTCGGTGCAGGAGGTGTGTATATGAGGTAGGAGGGTAGCGGCCTTCCTTTTCTACCTTGTGGCTCCTTCTCCTGCGACTGACATCCTATTAGTGTGCAAAAAGCATCTGCTCCCTTGACCGAGACCACTTGAAGTCCTTCCCTGGCTTGCTAGGTAGGAGCCTGGTGTGATACTGAGGTTGCAGGACTGCGCATGCGCGGCCCGCCGAGGAGCAGCATAGCCTCCGGGAGGTGGCTGGATGTTTTGGGTTTCCATGCCTTGTCCAGTGTGCTGAGGTGCATTTGCATTTGCATTCCAACAGGATCAGCTTTAGCGGGAGGGGGAGTGACGCCTCTTAGCGGTAGTCAGTTGGTGCTCACAGGCCATCAGGCCCTGCTTATGCCTCCTTGACTGCACATGCGCCCAGGGGTGCTGGGAAGCCTCTGGGCGGTGCCCGGAGGGTTTGGCGCTCTGTGACGTGGTCAGGTTCTAGGCGCCACCTGCTGACGTGTGCCAGTGTTCCAAGTGGAGTTGCCATAGCGAAAGGGACGCGAAGGCCCTTAGGGGTTGGCTCTGACAGCTCACCAGTTCTCACAGGCCAACAGGGAAGTACAGGAGCTCCGGAGCCTCAAATCGCGCACCTGGAAACCCCGCTGGGACGGGCTGGGTCCACTTTTCACCTCCGCTCCCGCTCCATCCCACATCCTGGCTCAACCCGTGTTGGACAGCTCCCCCACCTCCTCTGCCCTTGCCAGTCCTGGAAGTGGCCGGTGTCTGAATCCGCCACCTCTCTCCCCATCAACGTCATCTGTTTGATGACAGCAGAATGGAGATTCAAGGTCAGCAGCTGAGGGGTTATTGGGTTCTCCTAACTGCACAGGTGTCTTCCCCTGCTGTCCTCACCTGTTTCCCATTCCAGTACCATGCAGCTTGAGCGACCTGAATTGCAAAACACTCTTGGCGGAATGCAATGAGGGGAGACATATGAATGCAGCAGGACCACGGGATTATGCCCAGAAGTGCCCCAACCAAAGAAGGCATTCTTTACCCCTCTGGTCTACACCCTGAAGCAAGGCACTGTAGGCAGACAGGGGCAGAGGCCTGTGCCCCAGAATGCCCTGGCTCTATTTCCGTCTCGTTGGTACATGGAGGGGGTGGAGGATGAGGGGCGCCCGTCCGTGGCCAGCATCCTGGCCTTCCTTGCCACCAACTTCCATCAGCGGCTGAATTCCTGAGTCTTGTCCCCTGCACTCATACTTGCTTCAGCACAAACTCCCTGAGATTCTCTCTTCATGCCCTCCTTGTCCCTGACTTGCTGCTCCTTCCACTCCTAGCATTAGCCTTCCTGCCTCCAGACTCCTATCAACTCACGCGTGCCACCGGGCCTCTGCCCCTTTGCCTCTGCCTCTGCTTCCCATTTTCCCCCTCCTCCTTCTGAGCTTCCCAGGCTGCACAGCTCCCGACGCATCTCTTCCCTTCCTCTGAGGAATTCAGAACCCCCTCCCTCTTCCTGGCCCTTCTTATCTTCTCCAATTCGCCCTCTGCTCTCATCCTCTGTACTCCTGGCCTCTCCCGGTCCTCTCGTGCACAACAGTCCGCATTCATCTAAGCTGTTGTCTCCCTGTTCGGTCCCCAAATCCCTCTGCTTCTTTTCTCGGTGCAGGAGGTGTGTATATGAGGTAGGAGGGTAGCGGCCTTCCTTTTCTACCTTGTGGCTCCTTCTCCTGCGACTGACATCCTATTAGTGTGCAAAAAGCATCTGCTCACTTGACCGAGACCACTTGAAGTCCTTCCCTGGCTTGCTAGGTAGGAGCCTGGTGTGATACTGAGGTTGCAGGACTGCGCATGCGCGGCCCGCCGAGGAGCAGCATAGCCTCCGGGAGGTGGCTGGATGTTTGGGTTTCCATGCCTTGTCCAGTGTGCTGAGGTGCATTTGCATTTGCATTCCAACAGGATCAGCTTTAGCGGGAGGGGGAGTGACGCCTCTTAGCGGTAGTCAGTTGGTGCTCACAGGCCATCAGGCCCTGCTTATGCCTCCTTGACTGCACATGCGCCCCAGGGGTGCTGGAAGCCTCTGGGCGGTGCCCGGAGGGTTTGGCGCTCTGTGACGTGGTCAGGTTCTAGGCGCCACCTGCTGACGTGTGCCAGTGTTCCAAGTGGAGTTGCCATAGCGAAAGGGACGCGAAGGCCCTTAGGGGTTGGCTCTGACAGCTCACCAGTTCTCACAGGCCAACAGTGAAGTACAGGAGCTCCGGAGCCTCAAATCGCGCACCTGGAAACCCCGCTGGGACGGGCTGGGTCCACTTTTCACCTCCGCTCCCGCTCCATCCCACATCCTGGCTCAACCCGTGTTGACAGCTCCCCCACCTCCTCTGCCCTTGCCAGTCCTGGAAGTGGCCGGTGTCTGAATCCGCCACCTCTCTCCCCATCAACGTCATCTGTTTGATGACAGCAGAATGGAGATTCAAGGTCAGCAGCTGAGGGGTTATTGGGTTCTCCTAACTGCACAGGTGTCTTCCCCTGCTGTCCTCACCTGTTTCCATTCCCAGTACCATGCAGCTTGAGCGACCTGAATTGCAAAACACTCTTGGCGGAATGCAATGAGGGGAGACATATGAATGCAGCAGGACCACGGGATTATGCCCAGGAAGTGCCCCAACCAAAGAAGGCATTCTTTACCCTCTGGTCTACACCCTGAAGCAAGGCACTGTAGGCAGACAGGGGCAGAGGCCTGTGCCCCAGAATGCCCTGGCTCTATTTCCGTCTCGTTGGTACATGGAGGGGGTGGGGGTTGAGGGGCGCCCGTCCCGTGGCCAGCATCCTGGCCTTCCTTGCCACCAACTTCCATCAGCGGCTGAATTCCTGAGTCTTGTCCCCTGCACTCATACTTGCTTCAGCACAAACTCCCTGAGATTCTCTCTTCATGCCCTCCTTGTCCCTGACTTGCTGCTCCTTCCACTCCGAGCATTAGCCTTCCTGCCTCCAGACTCCTATCAACTCACGCGTGCCACCGGGCCTCTGCCCCTTTGCCTCTGCCTCTGCTTCCCATTTTCCCCCTCCTCCTTCTGAGCTTCCAGGCTGCACAGCTCCCGACGCATCTCTTCCCTTCCTCTGAGGAATTCAGAACCCCTCCCTCTTCCTGGCCCTTCTTATCTTCTCCAATTCGCCCTCTGCTCTCATCCTCTGTACTCCTGGCCTCTCCCGGTCCTCTCGTGCACAACAGTCCGCATTCATCTAAGCTGTTGTCTCCCTGTTCGGTCCCCAAATCCCTCTGCTTCTTTTCTCGGTGCAGGAGGTGTGTATATGAGGTAGGAGGGTAGCGGCCTTCCTTTTCTACCTTGTGGCTCCTTCTCCTGCGACTGACATCCTATTAGTGTGCAAAAAGCATCTGCTCCCTTGACCGAGACCACTTGAAGTCCTTCCCTGGCTTGCTAGGTAGGAGCCTGGTGTGATACTGAGGTTGCAGGACTGCGCATGCGCGGCCCGCCGAGGAGCAGCATAGCCTCCGGGAGGTGGCTGGATGTTTTGGGTTTCCATGCCTTGTCCAGTGTGCTGAGGTGCATTTGCATTTGCATTCCAACAGGATCAGCTTTAGCGGGAGGGGGAGTGACGCCTCTTAGCGGTAGTCAGTTGGTGCTCACAGGCCATCAGGCCCTGCTTATGCCTCCTTGACTGCACATGCGCCCCAGGGTGCTGGGAAGCCTCTGGGCGGTGCCCGGAGGGTTTGGCGCTCTGTGACGTGGTCAGGTTCTAGGCGCCACCTGCTGACGTGTGCCAGTGTTCCAAGTGGAGTTGCCATAGCGAAAGGGACGCGAAGGCCCTTAGGGGTTGGCTCTGACAGCTCACCAGTTCTCACAGGCCAACAGTGAAGTACAGGAGCTCCGGAGCCTCAAATCGCGCACCTGGAAACCCCCGCTGGGACGGGCTGGGTCCACTTTTCACCTCCGCTCCCGCTCCATCCCACATCCTGGCTCAACCCGTGTTGGACAGCTCCCCCACCTCCTCTGCCCTTGCCAGTCCTGGAAGTGGCCGGTGTCTGAATCCGCCACCTCTCTCCCCATCAACGTCATCTGTTTGATGACAGCAGAATGGAGATTCAAGGTCAGCAGCTGAGGGGTTATTGGGTTCTCCTAACTGCACAGGTGTCTTCCCCTGCTGTCCTCACCTGTTTCCCATTCCCAGTACCATGCAGCTTGAGCGACCTGAATTGCAAAACACTCTTGGCGGAATGCAATGAGGGGAGACATATGAATGCAGCAGGACCACGGGATTATGCCCAGGAAGTGCCCCAACCAAAGAAGGCATTCTTTACCCCTCTGGTCTACACCCTGAAGCAAGGCACTGTAGGCAGACAGGGGCAGAGGCCTGTGCCCCAGAATGCCCTGGCTCTATTTCCGTCTCGTTGGTACATGGAGGGGGTGGGGGATGAGGGGCGCCCGTCCCGTGGCCAGCATCCTGGCCTTCCTTGCCACCAACTTCCATCAGCGGCTGAATTCCTGAGTCTTGTCCCCTGCACTCATACTTGCTTCAGCACAAACTCCCTGAGATTCTCTCTTCATGCCCTCCTTGTCCCTGACTTGCTGCTCCTTCCACTCCTAGCATTAGCCTTCCTGCCTCCAGACTCCTATCAACTCACGCGTGCCACCGGGCCTCTGCCCCTTTGCCTCTGCTCTGCTTCCCATTTTCCCCCTCCTCCTTCTGAGCTTCCCAGGCTGCACAGCTCCCGACGCATCTCTTCCCTTCCTCTGAGGAATTCAGAACCCCCTCCCTCTTCCTGGCCCTTCTTATCTTCTCCAATTCGCCCTCTGCTCTCATCCTCTGTACTCCTGGCCTCTCCCGGTCCTCTCGTGCACAACAGTCCGCATTCATCTAAGCTGTTGTCTCCCTGTTCGGTCCCCAAATCCCTCTGCTTCTTTTCTCGGTGCAGGAGGTGTGTATATGAGGTAGGAGGGTAGCGGCCTTCCTTTTCTACCTTGTGGCTCCTTCTCCTGCGACTGACATCCTATTAGTGTGCAAAAAGCATCTGCTCCCTTGACCGAGACCACTTGAAGTCCTTCCTGGCTTGCTAGGTAGGAGCCTGGTGTGATACTGAGGTTGCAGGACTGCGCATGCGCGGCCCGCCGAGGAGCAGCATAGCCTCCGGGAGGTGGCTGGATGTTTTGGGTTTCCATGCCTTGTCCAGTGTGCTGAGGTGCATTTGCATTTGCATTCCAACAGGATCAGCTTTAGCGGGAGGGGGAGTGACGCCTCTTAGCGGTAGTCAGTTGGTGCTCACAGGCCATCAGGCCCTGCTTATGCCTCCTTGACTGCACATGCGCCCCAGGGGTGCTGGGAAGCCTCTGGGCGGTGCCCGGAGGGTTTGGCGCTCTGTGACGTGGTCAGGTTCTAGGCGCCACCTGCTGACGTGTGCCAGTGTTCCAAGTGGAGTTGCCATAGCGAAAGGGACGCGAAGGCCCTTAGGGGTTGGCTCTGACAGCTCACCAGTTCTCACAGGCCAACAGGGAAGTACAGGAGCTCCGGAGCCTCAAATCGCGCACCTGGAAACCCCGCTGGGACGGGCTGGGTCCACTTTTCACCTCCGCTCCCGCTCCATCCCACATCCTGGCTCAACCCGTGTTGGACAGCTCCCCCACCTCCTCTGCCCTTGCCAGTCCTGGAAGTGGCCGGTGTCTGAATCCGCCACCTCTCTCCCCATCAACGTCATCTGTTTGATGACAGCAGAA
>NW_025959381.1:0-53974 GCF_023159225.1 Perognathus longimembris pacificus | reverse complement strand
CACTGTCATGCGGATCGCCAACAGCAGTGGCTGCTTTAGCATCCCCGGACTCATGTCTGGAGACCTTGGAGAAGCAGACAGCACTAAAGGCAGCCTTGCCAAATGAATGGTATACGTGCACACACTTTGAATTGCATCTGTTCAACTTCATATCGGACACACTCCTGCCACCGCACATGGACAGAAAATTTCTCACATGCAAGCCCACTCTCCATCTCTGTCTTTCTCTGTCACTCGCCGCAGCCTCCACATGCTCACTCAGAACACACTGTGACCGGAACCTCCTGGATCCACATCCAGATGCCTATTTACACATATCCAGACTTATGTTTAGGAAGTACACCCATGTACGGTGTCAGGAAACACACACGCACTCGTACAACCAAACACGGACACACTCACGCACTTGCGAGCACACCCAGTTTAACCGTGCCTTGGAAGGTGCTAAGGGTTTTCAGGGGCACTGGGTCCGACTTGATCGAATCAAGCCTGATATTGTTGTGGTGGGCGTGGCTAGGGAGCCCAGCCCTGCATGTTGGCCAGCCCATGGCACTTGTGTCTTCCCCTGCTGTCCTTACCTGTTTCCCATTCCCTGTACCGTGCAGCTTGAGCGACCTGAATTGCAACAACTCTTGGCGGAATGCAATGAGGGGAGACATGTGAATGCGGCAGGACCACGGGATTATCCCCAGGAAGTACCCCAACCAAAGAAGGCATTCTTTACCCCTCTGGTCTACACCCTGAAGCAAGGCACTGTGGGCAGCGAGGGGCAGAGGCCTGTGCCCCAGAATGCCCTGGCTCTATTTCCGTCTCGTTGGTACATGGGCTTGGGGCACGGCGCCCGTCCCGTGGCAAGCATCCTGGGCCTTCCTCGCCACCAACTTCATCAGCGGCTGAGTTCCTGAGGCTTGTCCCCTGCACTCATATTTGCTTCACCACAAACTCCCTGAGATTGTCTCTTCATGCCCTCCTTGCCCCTGCCTTGCTGCTGCTTCCACTCCTAGCATTAGCCTTCCTGCCTCCAGACCTCCTATCAACTCACGCGTGCCACCGGGCCTGTGCCTCTTCGCCCCTGCCTCTGCTTCCCATTTTCCTCCTCCTCCATCTGAGCTTCACAGGCTACACAGCTCCCGACGCATCTCGTCCCTTCCTCTGAGGATTCAGAACCCCCTCCCTCTTCCTGGCCCTTGTTATCTTCTCCAATTCGCCCTCTGCTCTCAGCCTCTGTACTCCTGGCCTCTCCCAGTCCTCTCGTGCACAACAGTCCGCATTCCTCTAAGCTGTAGTCTCCCTGTTCTGTTCTGTCCCCCAAATCCCTCTGCTTCTTTTCTCTGTGCAGGAGGTGTGTATATGAGGGAGGAGGGTGGGGGCCTTCCTTTTCTACCTTGTGGCTCCTTTTTCCTGCGACTGACATCCTATTAGTCTGGAAAAAGCAACTGCTCACTTGACCGAGACCACTTGAAGCCCTTCACTGCTTGCTAGGTAGCAGCCTGGTGTGCTCTGATGTTGCAGGACTGCGCATGCGCGGCCCGCCGTGTAGCAAAGCCTCCAGGAGGTGGCTGGATGATTTGGGTTCTATGCCTTGCCCATTGTGCTGAGGTGCACTTGCATTTGCATTCCAACAGGATCAGCTTTAGCGGGAGGGGGAGTGACGCTCTTAGCGGTAGTCAGTTGTTGCTCACTAGACCATCAGGCCCTGCTTATGCCTCCTTGACTGCACATGCGCCCCAGGGTGCTGGGAAGCCTCTGGGCGGTGCCTGGAGGGTTAGGCGCTCTGTGACGTGATCAGGTTCTAGGCGCCACCTGCTGACGTGTGCCAGTGTTCCAAGTGGAGTTGCCATAGCGAAAGGGACGCGAAGGCCCTTAGGGGTGGCTCTGACTGCTCACCAGTTCTCACAGGCCAACAGGGAAATACAGGAGCTCCGAGCCACAAATCGCACACCTGGAATCCCCGCTGGGACGGGCAGGGTCCACTGTGCACCTCCGCTCCCGCTCCATCCCACATCCTGGCTGAACCCGTGTTGGACAGCTCCCCCACCTCCTCTGCCCTTGCCAGTCCTGCAAGTGGCCGGTGTCTGAATCCCGCCACCTCTCTCCCCATCCACGTCATCTGTTCGATGACAGCAGAATGGAGGATTCAAGGTCTGCAGGTGAGGGGTTATTGGGTTCTCCTAACTGCACAGGTGACCCGCTCCACTCTTGTTTTGCCCTCTTGGCCTGGCCTCTCTGGCCCACATCTCTGCCAGATCCTTCCTCCTACCGAGTAGCGGTGGGTCATAATGGCTATAGGCAGGAGCTGGCAATGCGGGGCCGTTGGCTCACAGCCATTAAGTTTAAGGCTCCTGCAGGGTGCTAGCTCAGACACCAGGGAAAGGGCATTCTCGACGCTTCCCTGCGTTGGCCAAGGCACCCTGGCTCCCAGCAATGCTATTCGTAGGCGTCATCATCACTGTCATGCGGATCGCCAACAGCAGTGGCTGCTTAGCATCCCCGGACTCATGTCTGGAGACCTTGGAGAAGCAGACAGCACTAAAGGCAGCCTTGCCAAATGAATGGTTTCCTCTGGAATTTCAAGCAAGCAAGTATACGTGCACACACTTTGAATTGCATCTGTTCAACTTCATATCGGACACACTCCTGCCACCAGCACATGGACAGAAAATTTCTCACATGCAAGCCCCACTCTCCATCTCTGTCTTTCTCTGTCACTCGCCGCACGCCTCCACATGCTTTCTCCAGACACACTTGTGACCGGACCTCCTGGATCCACATCCAGATGCCTATTTACACAGTATCCAGACTTATGTTTAGGAAGTACACCCATGTACGGTGTCAGGAACACACACGCACTCGTACAACCAAAACACGGACACACTTCACGCACTTGCGAGCACACCCAGTTTACCGTGCCTTGGAAGGTGCTAAGGGTTTTCAGGGCACTGGGTCCGACTTGATCGAATCAAGCCTGATATTGTTGTGGTGGGCGTGGCTAGGGAGCCCAGCCCTGCATGTTGGCAGCCCATTGGCACTTGTGTCTTCCCCTGCTGTCCTTACCTGTTTTCCATTCCCTGTACCGTGCAGCTTGAGCGACCTGAATTGCAAACAACTCTTGGCGGAATGCAATGAGGGGAGACATGTGAATGCGGCAGGACCACGGGATTATCCCCAGGAAGTACCCCAACCAAAGAAGGCATTCTTTACCCCTCTGGTCTACACCCTGAAGCAAGGCACTGTGGGCAGCGAGGGCAGAGGCCTGTGCCCCAGAATGCCCTGGCTCTATTTCCGTCTCGTTGGTACATGGGCTTGGGGGCACGGCGCCCGTCCCGTGGCAAGCATCCTGGCCTTCCTCGCCACCAACTTCCATCAGCGGCTGAGTTCCTGAGGCTTGTCCCCTGCACTCATATTTGCTTCACCACAAACTCCCCTGAGATTGTCTCTTCATGCCCTCCTTGCCCCTGCCTTGCTGCTGCTTCCACTCCTAGCATTAGCCTTCCTGCCTCCAGACTCCTATCAACTCACGCGTGCCACCGGGCCTGTGCCTCTTCGCCCCTGCCTCTGCTTCCCATTTTCCTCCTCCTCCATCTGAGCTTCACAGGCTACACAGCTCCCGACGCATCTCGTCCCTTCCTCTGAGGAATTCAGAACCCCCTCCCTCTTCCTGGCCCTTGTTATCTTCTCCAATTCGCCCTCTGCTCTCAGCCTCTGTACTCCTGGCCTCTCCCAGTCCTCTCGTGCACAAGAGTCCGCATTCCTCTAAGCTGTAGTCTCCTGTTCTGTTCTGTCCCAATCCTCTGCTTCTTTTCTCTGTGCAGGAGGTGTGTATATGAGGGAGGAGGGTTGGGGCCTTCCTTTTCTACCTTGTGGCTCCTTTTCCTGCGACTGACATCCTATAGTCTGGAAAAAGCAACTGCTCACTTGACCGAAGACCACTTGAAGCCCTTCACTGGCTTGCTAGGTAGCAGCCTGGTGTGCTTCTGATGTTGCAGGACTGCGCATGCGCGGCCCCGCCGTGTAGCAAAGCCTCCAGGAGGTGGCTGGATGATTTGGTTTCTATGCCTTGCCCAGTGTGCTGAGGTGCACTGCATTTGCATTCCAACAGGATCAGCTTTAGCGGGAGGGGAGTGACGCCTCTTAGCGTAGTCAGTTGTTGCTCACAGCCCATCAGGCCCTGCTTATGCCTCCTTGACTGCACATGCGCCCCAGGGGTGCTGGGAAGCCTCTGGGCGGTGCCTGGAGGAGTTAGGCGCTCTGTGACGTGATCAGGTTTCTAGGCGCCACCTGCTGACGTGTGCCAGTGTTCCAAGTGGAGTTGCCATAGCGAAAGGGACGCGAAGGCCCTTAGGGGTTGGCTCTGACTGCTCACCTGTTCTCACAGGCCAACAGGGAAATACAGGAGCTCCGGAGCCACAAATCGCACACCTGGAATCCCCGCTGGGACGGGGCTGGGTCCACTGTGCACCTCCGCTCCCGCTCCATCCCACATCCTGGCTGAACCCGTGTTGGACAGCTCCCCCACCTCCTCTGCCCTTGCCAGTCCTGCAAGTGGCCGGTGTCTGAATCCCGCCACCTCTCTCCCCAATCCACGTCATCTGTTCGATGACAGCAGAATGGAGATTCAAGGTCTGCAGGTGAGGGGTTATTGGGTTCTCCTAACTGCACAGGTGACCGCTCCACTCTTGTTTGCCCTCTTGCCTGGCCTCTCTGGCCCACATCTCTGCCAGATCCTTCCTCCTCGAGTAGCGGTGGGTCATAATGGCTTATAGGCAGGAGCTGGCAATGCGGGGGCCGTTGGCTCACAGCCATAAGTTTAAGGCTCCTGCAGGGTGCTATGCTCAGGACACCAGGGAAAGGGCATTCTGACGCTTCCCTGCGTTGGCCAAGGCACCCTGGCTCCCAGCAATGCTATTCGTAGGCGTCCATCATCACTGTCATGCGGATCGCCAACAGCAGTGGCTGCTTAGCATCCCCGGACTCATGTCTGGAGACCTTGGAGAAGCAGACAGCACTAAAGGCAGCCTTGCCAAATGAATGGTTTCCTGGGAATTTCAAGCAAGCAAGTATACGTGCACACACTTTGAATTGCATCTGTTCAACTTCATATCGGACACACTCCTGCCACCGCACATGGACAGAAAATTTCTCACATGCAAGCCCACTCTCCATCTCTGTCATTTCTCTGTCACTCGCCGCAGCCTCCACACTGCTCACTCAGAACACACTGTGACCGGACCTCCTGGATCCACATCCAGATGCCTATTTACACATATCCAGACTTATGTTAGGAAGTACACCCATGTACGGTGTCAGGAACACACACGCACTCGTACAACCAAACACGGACACACTCACGCACTTGCGAGCACACCCAGTTTACCGTGCCTTGGAAGGTGCTAAGGGTTTTCAGGGCACTGGGTCCGACTTGATCGAATCAAGCCTGATATTGTTGTGGTGGGCGTGGCTAGGGAGCCCAGCCCTGCATGTTGGCCAGCCCATTGGCACTTGTGTCTCCCCTGCTGTCCTTACCTGTTTTCCATTCCCTGTACCGTGCAGCTTGAGCGACCTGAATTGCAAACAACTCTTGGCGGAATGCAATGAGGGGAGGACATGTGAATGCGGCAGGACCACGGGATTATCCCCAGGAAGTACCCCAACCAAAGAAGGCATTCTTTAACCCTCTGTTCTACACCCTGAAGCAAGGCACTGTGGGCAGCGAGGGCAGAGGCCTGTGCCCCCAGAATGCCCTGGCTCTATTTCCGTCTCGTTGGTACATGGGCTTGGGGGCACGGCGCCCGTCCCGTGGCAAGCATCCTGGCCTTCCTCGCCACCAACTTCCATCAGCGGCTGAGTTCCTGAGGCTTGTCCCCTGCACTCATATTTGCTTCACCACAAACTCCCTGAGATTGTCTCTTCATGCCTCCTTGCCCCTGCCTTGCTGCTGCTTCCACTCCTAGCATTAGCCTTCCTGCCTCCAGACTCCTATCAACTCACGCGTGCCACCGGGCCTGTGCCTCTTCGCCCCTGCCTCTGCTTCCCATTTTCCTCCTCCTCCATCTGAGCTTCACAGGCTACACAGCTCCCGACGCATCTCGTCCCTTCCTCTGAGGAATCAGAACCCCCTCCTCTTCCTGGCCCTTGTTATCTTCTCCAATTCGCCCTCTGCTCTCAGCCTCTGTACTCCTGGCCTCTCCCAGTCCTCTCGTGCACAAGAGTCCGCATTCCTCTAAGCTGTAGTCTCCCTGTTCTGTTCTGTCCCCAAATCCCTCTGCTTCTTTCTCTGTGCAGGAGTGTGTATATGAGGGAGGAGGGTTGGGCCTTCCTTTTCTACCTTGTGGCTCCTTTTCCTGCGACTGACATCCTATTAGTCTGGAAAAAGCAACTGCTCACTTGACCGAGACCACTTGAAGCCCTTCACTGCTTGCTAGGTAGCAGCCTGGTGTGCTTCTGATGTTGCAGGACTGCGCATGCGCGGCCCGCCGTGTAGCAAAGCCTCCAGGAGGTGGCTGGATGATTTGGGTTTCCTATGCCTTGCCCAGTGTGCTGAGGTGCACTTGCATTTGCATTCCAAACAGGATCAGCTTTAGCGGGAGGGGAGTGACGCCTCTTAGCGGTAGTCAGTTAGTTGCTCACAGCCCATCAGGCCCTGCTTATGCCTCCTTGACTGCACATGCGCCCCAGGGGTGCTGGAAGCCTCTGGGCGGTGCCTGGAGGGTTAGGCGCTCTGTGACGTGATCAGGTTTCTAGGCGCCACCTGCTGACGTGTGCCAGTGTTCCAAGTGGAGTTGCCATAGCGAAAGGGACGCGAAGGCCCTTAGGGGTTGGCTCTGACTGCTCACCAGTTCTCACAGGCCAACAGGGAAATACAGGAGCTCCGGAGCCACAAATCGCACACCTGGAATCCCCGCTGGGACGGGCTGGGTCCACAGTGCACCTCCGCTCCCGCTCCATCCCACATCCTGGCTGAACCCGTGTTGGACAAGCTCCCCCACCTCCTCTGCCCTTGCCAGTCCTGCAAGTGGCCGGTGTCTGAATCCGCCACCTCTCTCCCCATCCACGTCATTCTGTTCGATGACAGCAGAATGGAGATTCAAGGTCTGCAGGTGAGGGGTTATTGGGTTCTCCTAACTGCACAGGTGACCGCTCCACTCTTGTTTGCCCTCTTGCCTGGCCTCTCATGGCCCACATCTCTGCCAGATCCTTCCTCCTACCGAGTAGCGGTGGGTCATAATGGCTATAGGCAGGAGCTGGCAAATGCGGGGGCCGTTGGCTCACAGCCATAAGTTTAAGGCTCCTGCAGGGTGCTATGCTCAGACACCAGGGAAAGGGCATTCTGACGCTTCCCTGCGTTGGCCAAGGCACCCTGGCTCCCAGCAATGCTATTCGTAGCGTCATCATCACTGTCATGCGGATCGCCAACAGCAGTGCTGCTTAGCACTCCCCGGACTCATGTCTGGAGACCTTGGAGAAGCAGACAGCACTAAAGGCAGCCTTGCCAAATGAATGGTTTCCTGGGAATTTCAAGCAAGCAAGTATACGGTGCACACAACTTTGAATTGCATCTGTTCAACTTCATATCGGACACACTCCTGCCACGCGCACATGGACAGAAAATTTCTCACATGCAAGCCCACTCTCCATCTCTGTCTTTCTCTGATCACTGCGCCGCAGGCCTCCACATGCTCACTCAGAACACACTGTGACCGGACCTCCTGGATCCACATCCAGATGCCTATTTACACATATCCAGACTTATGTTTAGGAAGTACACCCATGTACGGTGTCAGGAACACACACGCACTCGTACAACCAAACAACGGACACACTCACGCACTTGCGAGCACACCCAGTTTACCGTGCCTTGGAAGGTGCTAAGGGTTTTCAGGGCACTGGGTCCGACTTGATCGAATCAAGCCTGATATTGTTGTGGTGGGCGTGGCTAGGGAGCCCAGCCCTGCATGTTGGCCAGCCCATTGGCACTTGTGTCTTCCCCTGCTGTCCTTACCTGTTTTCCATTCCCTGTACCGTGCAGCTTGAGCGACCTGAATTGCAAACAACTCTTGGCGGAATGCAATGAGGGGAGACATGTGAATGCGGCAGGACCACGGGATTATCCCCAGGAAGTACCCCAACCAAAGAAGGCATTCTTTACCCCTCTGGTCTACACCCTGAAGCAAGGCACTGTGGGCAGCGAGGGGCAGAGGCCTGTGCCCCCAGAATGCCCTGGCTCTATTTCCGTCTCGTTGGTACATGGGCTTGGGGGCACGGCGCCCGTCCCGTGGCAAGCATCCTGGCCTTCCTCGCCACCAACTTCCATCAGCGGCTGAGTTCCTGAGGCTTGTCCCCTGCACTCATATTTGCTTCACCACAAACTCACCTGAGATTGTCTCTTCATGCCCTCCTTGCCCCTGCCTTGCTGCTGCTTCCACTCCTAGCATTAGCCTTCCTGCTCCAGACTCCTATCAACTCACGCGTGCCACCGGGCCTGTGCCTCTTCGCCCCTGCCTCTGCTTCCCATTTTCCTCCTCCTCCATCTGAGCTTCACAGGCTACACAGCTCCCGACGCATCTCGTCCCTTCCTCTGAGGAATTCAGAACCCCCCTCCCTCTTCCTGGCCCTTGTTATCTTCTCCAATTCGCCCTCTGCTCTCAGCCTCTGTACTCCTGGCCTCTCCCAGTCCTCTCGTGCACAACAGTCCCGCATTCCTCTAAGCTGTAGTCTCCCTGTTCTGTTCTGTCCCCAAATCCCTCTGCTTCTTTCTCTGTGCAGGAGGTGTGTATATGAGGGAGGAGGGTTGGGGCCTTCCTTTTCTACCTTGTGCTCCTTTTCCTGCGACTGACATCCTATTAGTCTGGAAAAAGCAACTGCTCACTTGACCGTGACCACTTGAAGCCCTTCACTGGCTTGCTAGGTAGCAGCCTGGTGTGCTTCTGATGTTGCAGGACTGCGCATGCGCGGCCCGCCGTGTAGCAAAGCCTCCAGGAGGTGGCTGGATGATTTGGGTTTCCTATGCCTTGCCCAGTGTGCTGAGGTGCACTTGCATTTGCATTCCAACAGGATCAGCTTTAGCGGGAGGGGGAGTGACGCCTCTTAGCGGTAGTCAGCTTGTTGCTCACAGCCCATCAGGCCCTGCTTATGCCTCCTTGACTGCACATGCGCCCCAGGGGTGCTGGGAAGCCTCTGGGCGGTGCCTGGAGGGTTAGGCGCTCTGTGACGTGATCAGGTTCTAGGCGCCACCTGCTGACGTGTGCCAGTGTTCCAAGTGGAGTTGCCATAGCGAAAGGGACGCGAAGCCCTTAGGGTTGGCTCTGACTGCTCACCAGTTCTCACAGGCCAACAAGGGAAATACAGGAGCTCCGGAGCCACAAATCGCACACCTGGAAATCCCCAGCTGGGACGGGCTGGTCCACTGTGCACCTCCGCTCCCGCTCCATCCCACATCCTGGCTGAACCCGTGTTGGACACTCCCCACCTCCTCTGCCCTTGCCAGTCCTGCAAGTGGCCGGTGTCCTGAATCCCGCCACCTCTCTCCCTCATCCACGTCATCTGTTCGATGACTGCAGAATGGAGATTCAAGGTCTGCAGGTGAGGGGTTATTGGGTTCTCCTAACTGCACAGGTGACCGCTCCACTCTTGTTTGCCCTCTTGCCTGGCCTCTCTGGCCCACATCTCTGCCAGATCCTTCCTCCTACCGAGTAGCGGTGGGTCATAATGGCTATAGGCAGGAGCTGGCAATGCGGGGGCCGTTGGCTCACAGCCATAAGTTTAAGGCTCCTGCAGGGTGCTATGCTCAGACACCAGGGAAAGGGCATTCTGACGCTTCCCTGCGTTGGCCAAGGCACCCTGGCTCCCAGCAATGCTATTCGTAGGCGTCATCATCACTGTCATGCGGATCGCCAACAGCAGTGGCTGCTTAGCATCCCCCGGACTCATGTCTGGAGACCTTGGAGAAGCAGACAGCACTAAAGGCAGCCTTGCCAAATGAATGGTTTCCTGGGAATTTCAAGCAAGCAAGTATACGTGCACACACTTTGAATTGCATCTGTTCAACTTCATATCGGACACACTCCTGCCACCGCACATGGACAGAAAATTTCTCACATGCAAGCCCACTCTCCATCTCTGTCTTTCTCTGTCACTCGCCGCAGCCTCCACATGCTCACTCAGAACACACTGTGACCGGACCTCCTGGATCCACATCCAGATGCCTATTTACACATATCCAGACTTATGTTTAGGAAGTACACCCATGTACGGTGTCAGGAACACACACGCACTCGTACAACCAAACACGGACACACTCACGCACTTGCGAGCACACCCAGTTTACCGTGCCTTGGAAGGTGCTAAGGGTTTTCAGGGCACTGGGTCCGACTTGATCGAATCAAGCCTGATATTGTTGTGGTGGGCGTGGCTAGGGAGCCCAGCCCCTGCATGTTGGCCAGCCCATTGGCACTGTGTCTTCCCCTGCTGTCCTTACCTGTTTTCCATTCCCTGTACCGTGCAGCTTGAGCGACCTGAATTGCAAACAACTCTTGGCGGAATGCAATGAGGGGAGACATGTGAATGCGGCAGGACCACGGGATATCCCCAGGAAGTACCCCAACCAAAGAAGGCATTCTTTACCCCTCTGGTCTACACCCTGAAGCAAGGCACTGTGGGCAGCGAGGGGCAGAGGCCTGTGCCCCAGAATGCCCTGGCTCTATTTCCGTCTCGTTGGTACATGGGCTTGGGGGCACGGCGCCCGTCCCGTGGCAAGCATCCTGGCCTTCCTCGCCACCAACTTCCATCAGCGGCTGAGTTCCTGAGGCTTGTCCCCTGCACTCATATTTGCTTCACCACAAACTCCCTGAGATTGTCTCTTCATGCCCTCCTTGCCCCTGCCTTGCTGCTGCTTCCACTCCTAGCATTAGCCTTCCTGCCTCCAGACTCCTATCAACTCACGCGTGCCACCGGGCCTGTGCCTCTTCGCCCCTGCCTCTGCTTCCCATTTTCCTCCTCCTCCATCTGAGCTTCACAGGCTACACAGCTCCCGACGCATCTCGTCCCTTCCTCTGAGGAATTCAGAACCCCCTCCCTCTTCCTGGCCCTTGTTATCTTCTCAATTCGCCCTCTGCTCTCAGCCTCTGTACTCCTGGCCTCTCCCAGTCCTCTCGTGCACAAGAGTCCGCATTCCTCTAAGCTGTAGTCTCCCTGTTCTGTTCTGTCCCAAATCCCTCTGCTTCTTTTCTCTGTGCAGGAGGTGTGTATATGAGGGAGGAGGGTTGGGGCCTTCCTTTTTCTACCTGTGGCTCCTTTCCTGCGACTGACATCCTATTAGTCTGGAAAAGCAACTGCTCACTTGACCGAGACCACTTGAAGCCCTTCACTGGCTTGCTAGGTAGCAGCCTGGTGTGCTTCTGATGTTGCAGGACTGCGCATGCGCGGGCCCGCCGTGTAGCAAAGCCTCCAGGAGGTGGCTGGATGATTTGGGTTTCTATGCCTTGCCCAGTGTGCTGAGGTGCACTTGCATTTGCATTCAACAGGATCAGCTTAGCGGAGGGGGAGTGACGCCTCTTAGCGGTAGTCAGTTGTTGCTCACAGCCCATCAGGCCCTGCTTATGCCTCCTTGACTGCACATGCGCCCCAGGGGTGCTGGGAAGCCTCTGGGCGGTGCCTGGAGGGTTAGGCGCTCTGTGACGTGATCAGGTTCTAGGCGCCACCTGCTGACGTGTGCCAGTGTTCCAAGTGGAGTTGCCATAGCGAAAGGGACGCGAAGGCCCTTAGGGGTTGGCTCTGACCTGCTCACCAGTTCTCACAGGCCAACAGGAAATACAGGAGCTCCGGAGCCACAAATCGCACACCTGGAATCCCCGCTGGGACGGGCTGGGGTCCACTGTGCACCTCCGCTCCCGCTCCATCCCACATCCTGGCTGAACCCGTGTTGGACAGCTCCCCCACCTCCTCTGCCCTTGCCAGTCCTGCAAGTGGCCGGTGTCTGAATCCGCCACCTCTCTCCCCATCCACGTCATCTGTTCGATGACAGCAGAATGGAGATTCAAGGTCTGCAGGTGAGGGGTTATTGGGTTCTCCTAACTGCACAGGTGACCGCTCCACTCTTGTTTGCCCTCTTGCCTGGCCTCTCTGGCCCACATCTCTGCCAGATCCTTCCTCCTACCCGAGTAGCGGTGGGTCATAATGGCTATAGGCAGGAGCTGGCAATGCGGGGGCCGTTGGCTCACAGCCATAAGTTTAAGGCTCCTGCAGGGTGCTATGCTCAGACACCAGGGAAAGGGCATTCTGACGCTTCCCTGCGTTGGCCAAGGCACCCTGGCTCCCAGCAATGCTATTCGTAGGCGTCATCATCACTGTCATGCGGATCGCCAACAGCAGTGGCTGCTTAGCATCCCCGGACTCATGTCTGGAGACCTTGGAGAAGCAGACAGCACTAAAGCGCAGCCTTGCCAAATGAAATGGTATACGTGCACACACTTTGAATTGCATCTGTTCAACTTCATATCGGACACACTCCTGCCACCGCACATGGACAGAAAATTTCTCACATGCAAGCCCACTCTCCATCTCTGTCTTTTCTCTGTCACTCGCCGCAGCCTCCACATGCTCACTCAGAACACACTGTGACCGGACCTCCTGGATCCACATCCAGATGCCTATTTACACATATCCAGACTTATGTTTAGGAAGTACACCCATGTACGGTGTCAGGAACACACACGCACTCGTACAACCATACACAGGACACACTCACGCACTTGCGAGCACACCCAGTTTACCGTGCCTTGGAAGGTGCTAAGGGTTTTCAGGGCACTGGGTCCGACTTGATCGAATCAAGCCTGATATTGTTGTGGTGGGCGTGGCTAGGGAGCCCAGCCCTGCATGTTGGCCAGCCCATTGGCACTTGTGTCTTCCCCTGCTGTCCTTACCTGTTTTCCATTCCCTGTACCGTGCAGCTTGAGCGACCTGAATTGCAAACAACTCTTGGCGGAATGCAATGAGGGGAGACATGTGAATGCGGCAGGACCACGGGATTATCCCCAGGAAGTACCCCAACCAAAGAAGGCATTCTTTACCCCCTCTGGTCTACACCCTGAAGCAAGGCACTGTGGGCAGCGAGGGGCAGAGGCCTGTGCCCCAGAATGCCCTGGCTCTATTTCCGTCTCGTTGGTACATGGGCTTGGGGGCACGGCGCCCGTCCCGTGGCAAGCATCCTGGCCTTCCTCGCCACCAACTTCCATCAGCGGCTGAGTTCCTGAGGCTTGTCCCCTGCACTCATATTTGCTTCACCACAAACTCCCTGAGATTGTCTCTTCATGCCTCCTTGCCCCTGCCTTGCTGCTGCTTCCACTCCTAGCATTAGCCTTCCTGCCTCCAGACTCCTATCAACTCACGCGTGCCACCGGGCCTCTGCCTCTTCGCCCCCTGCCTCTGCTTCCCATTTTCCTCCTCCTCCATCTGAGCTTCACAGGCTACACAGCTCCCGACGCATCTCGTCCCTTCCTCTGAGGAATTCAGAACCCCTCCCTCTTCCTGGCCCTTGTTATCTTCTCCAATTCGCCCTCTGCTCTCAGCCTCTGTACTCCTGGCCTCTCCCAGTCCTCTCGTGCACAAGAGTCCGCATTCCTCTAAGCTGTAGTCTCCCTGTTCTGTTCTGTCCCCAAATCCCTCTGCTTCTTTTCTCTGTGCAGGAGGTGTGTATATGAGGGAGGAGGGTTGGGGCCTTCCTTTTCTACCTTGTGGCTCCTTTTCCTGCGACTGACATCTATTAGTCTGGAAAAAGCAACTGCTCACTTGACCGAGACCACTTGAAGCCCTTCACTGGCTTGCTAGGTAGCAGCCTGGTGTGCTTCTGATGTTGCAGGACTGCGCATGCGCGGCCCGCCGTGTAGCAAAGCCTCCAGGAGGTGGCTGGATGATTTGGGTTTCTATGCCTTGCCCAGTGTGCTGAGGTGCACTTGCATTTGCATTCCAACAGGATCAGCTTTAGCGGGAGGGGAGTGACGCCTCTTAGCGGTAGTCAGTTGTTGCTCACAGCCCATCAGGCCCTGCTTATGCCTCCTTGACTGCACATGCGCCCCAGGGGTGCTGGGAAGCCTCTGGGCGGTGCCTGGAGGGTTAGGCGCTCTGTGACGTGATCAGGTTCTAGGCGCCACCTGCTGACGTGTGCCAGTGTTCCAAGTGGAGGTTGCCATAGCGAAAGGGACGCGAAGGCCCTTAGGGGTTGGCTCTGACTGCTCACCAGTTCTCACAGGCCAACAGGGAAATACAGGAGCTCCCGGAGCCACAAATCGCACACCTGGAATCCCCGCTGGGGACGGGCTGGGTCCACTGTGCACCTCCGCTCCCGCTCCATCCCACATCCTGGCTGAACCCGTGTTGGACAGCTCCCCCACCTCCTCTGCCCTTGCCAGTCCTGCAAGTGGCCGGTGTCCTGAATCCGCCACCTCTCTCCCCATCCACGTCATCTGTTCGATGACAGCAGAATGGAGATTCAAGGTCTGCAGGTGAGGGGTTATTGGGTCTCCTAACTGCACAGGTGACCGCTCCACTCTTGTTTGCCCTCTTGCCTGGCCTCTCTGGCCCACATCTCTGCCAGATCCTTCCTCCTACCGAGTAGCGGTGGGTCATAATGGCTATAGGCAGGAGCTGGCAATGCGGGGGCCGTTGGCTCACAGCCATAAGTTTAAGGCTCCTGCAGGGTGCTATGCTCAGACACCAGGGAAAGGGCATTCTGACGCTTCCCTGCGTTGGCCAAGGCACCCTGGCTCCCAGCAATGCTATTCGTAGGCGTCATCATCACTGTCATGCGGATCGCCAACAGCAGTGGCTGCTTAGCATCCCCGGACTCATGTCTGGAGACCTTGGAGAAGCAGACAGCACTAAAGGCAGCCTTGCCAAATGAATGGTTTCCTGGGAATTTCAAGCAAGCAAGTATACGTGCACACACTTTGAATTGCATCTGTTCAACTTCATATCGGACACACTCCTGCCACCGCACATGGACAGAAAATTTCTCACATGCAAGCCCACTCTCCATCTCTGTCTTTCTCTGTCACTCGCCGCAGCCTCCACATGCTCACTCAGAACACACTGTGACCGGACCTCCTGGATCCACATCCAGATGCCTATTTACACATATCCAGACTTATGTTTAGGAAGTACACCCATGTACGGTGTCAGGAACACACACGCACTCGTACAACCAAACACGGGACACACTCACCGCACTTGCGAGCACACCCAGTTTACCGTGCCTTGGAAGGTGCTAAGGGTTTTCAGGGCACTGGGTCCGACTTGATCGAATCAAGCCTGATATTGTTGTGGTGGGCGTGGCTAGGGAGCCCAGCCCTGCATGTTGGCCAGCCCATTGGCACTTGTGTCTTCCCCTGCTGTCCTTACCTGTTTTCCATTCCCTGTACCGTGCAGCTTGAGCGACCTGAATTGCAAACAACTCTTGGCGGAATGCAATGAGGGGAGACATGTGAATGCGGCAGGACCACGGATTATCCCCAGGAAGTACCCCAACCAAAGAAGGCATTCTTTACCCCTCTGGTCTACACCCTGAAGCAAGGCACTGTGGGCAGCGAGGGGCAGAGGCCTGTGCCCCAGAATGCCCTGGCTCTATTTCCGTCTCGTTGGTACATGGGCTTGGGGGCACGGCGCCCGTCCCGTGGCAAGCATCCTGGCCTTCCTCGCCACCAACTTCCATCAGCGGCTGAGTTCCTGAGGCTTGTCCCCCTGCACTCATATTTGCTTCACCACAAACTCCCTGAGATTCTCTCTTCATGCCCTCCTTGCCCCTGCCTTGCTGCTGCTTCCACTCCTAGCATTAGCCTTCCTGCCTCCAGACTCCTATCAACTCACGCGTGCCACCGGGGCCTGTGCCTCTTCGCCCCTGCCTCTGCTTCCCATTTTCCTCCTCCTCCATCTGAGCTTCACAGGCTACACAGCTCCCGACGCATCTCGTCCCTTCCTCTGAGGAATTCAGAACCCCCTCCCTCTTCCTGGCCCTTGTTATCTTCTCCAATTCGCCCTCTGCTCTCAGCCTCTGTACTCCTGGCCTCTCCCAGTCCTCTCGTGCACAAGAGTCCGCATTCCTCTAAGCTGTAGTCTCCCTGTTCTGTTCTGTCCCCAAATCCCTCTGCTTCTTTTTCTCTGTGCAGGAGGTGTGTATATGAGGGAGGAGGGTTGGGGCCTTCCTTTTCTACCTTGTGGCTCCTTTTCCTGCGACTGACATCCTATTAGTCTGGAAAAAGCAACTGCTCACTTGACCGAGACCACTTGAAGCCCTTCACTGGCTTGCTAGGTAGCAGCCTGGTGTGCTTCTGATGTTGCAGGACTGCGCATGCGCGGCCCGCCGTGTAGCAAAGCCTCCAGGAGGTGGCTGGATGATTTGGGTTTCTATGCCTTGCCCAGTGTGCTGAGGTGCACTTGCATTTGCATTCCAACAGGATCAGCTTTAGCGGGAGGGGGAGTGACGCCTCTTAGCGGTAGTCAGTTGTTGCTCACAGCCCATCAGGCCCTGCTTATGCCTCCTTGACTGCACATGCGCCCCAGGGGTGCTGGGAAGCCTCTGGGCGGTGCCTGGAGGGTTAGGCGCTCTGTGACGTGATCAGGTTCTAGGCCGCCACCTGCTGACGTGTGCCAGTGTTCCAAGTGGAGTTGCCATAGCGAAAGGGACGCGAAGGCCCTTAGGGGTTGGCTCTGACTGCTCACCAGTTCTCACAGGCCAACAGGGAAATACAGGAGCTCCGGAGCCACAAATCGCACACCTGGATCCCCGCTGGACGGGCTGGGTCCACTGTGCACCTCCGCTCCCGCTCCATCCCACATCCTGGCTGAACCCGTGTTGGACAGCTCCCCCACCTCCTCTGCCCTTGCCAGTCCTGCAAGTGGCCGGTGTCTGAATCCGCCACCTCTCTCCCCATCCACGTCATCTGTTCGATGACAGCAGAATGGAGATTCAAGGTCTGCAGGTGAGGGGTTATTGGGTTCTCCTAACTGCACAGGTGACCGCTCCACTCTTGTTTGCCCTCTTGCCTGGCCTCTCTGGCCCACATCTCTGCCAGATCCTTCCTCCTACCGAGTAGCGGTGGGTCATAATGGCTATAGGCAGGAGCTGGCAATGCGGGGGCCGTTGGCTCACAGCCATAAGTTTAAGGCTCCTGCAGGGTGCTATGCTCAGACACCAGGGAAAGGGCATTCCTGACGCTTCCCTGCGTTGGCCAAGGCACCCTGGCTCCCAGCAATGCTATTCGTAGGCGTCATCATCACTGTCATGCGGATCGCCAACAGCAGTGGCTGCTTAGCATCCCCGGACTCATGTCTGGAGACCTTGGAGAAGCAGACAGCACTAAAGGCAGCCTTGCCAAATGAATGGTTTCCTGGGAATTTCAAGCAAGCAAGTATACGTGCACACACTTTGAATTGCATCTGTTCAACTTCATATCGGACACACTCCTGCCACCGCACATGGACAGAAAATTTCTCACATGCAAGCCCACTCTCCATCTCTGTCTTTACTCTGTCACTCGCCGCAGCCTCCACATGCTCACTCAGAACACACTGTGACCGGACCTCCTGGATCCACATCCAGATGCCTATTTACACATATCCAGACTTATGTTTAGGAAGTACACCCATGTACGGTGTCAGGAACACACACGCACTCGTACAACCAAACACGGACACACTCACGCACTTGCGAGCACACCCAGTTTACCCGTGCCTTGGAAGGTGCTAAGGGTTTTCAGGGCACTGGGTCCGACTTGATCGAAATCAAGCCTGATATTGTTGTGGTGGGCGTGGCTAGGGAGCCCCAGCCCTGCATGTTGGCCAGCCCATTGGCACTTGTGTCTTCCCCTGCTGTCCTTACCTGTTTTCCATTCCCTGTACCGTGCAGCTTGAGCGACCTGAATTGCAAACAACTCTTGGCGGAATGCAATGAGGGGAGACATGTGAATGCGGCAGGACCACGGGATTATCCCCAGGAAGTACCCCCAACCAAAGAAGGCATTCTTTACCCCTCTGGTCTACACCCTGAAGCAAGGCACTGTGGGCAGCGAGGGGCAGAGGCCTGTGCCCCAGAATGCCCTGGCTCTATTTCCGTCTCGTTGGTACATGGGCTTGGGGGGCACGGCGCCCGTCCCGTGGCAAGCATCCTGGCCTTCCTCGCCACCAACTTCCATCAGCGGCTGAGTTCCTGAGGCTTGTCCCCTGCACTCATATTTGCTTCACCACAAACTCCCTGAGATTGTCTCTTCATGCCCTCCTTGCCCCTGCCTTGCTGCTGCTTCCACTCCTAGCATTAGCCTTCCTGCCTCCAGACTCCTATCAACTCACGCGTGCCACCCGGGCCTCTGCCTCTTCGCCCCTGCCTCTGCTTCCCATTTTCCTCCTCCTCCATCTGAGCTTCACAGGCTACACAGCTCCCGACGCATCTCGTCCTTCCTCTGAGGAATTCAGAACCCCCTCCCTCTTCCTGGCCCTTGTTATCTTCTCCAATTCGCCCTCTGCTCTCAGCCTCTGTACTCCTGGCCTCTCCCAGTCCTCTCGTGCACAACAGTCCGCATTCCTCTAAGCTGTAGTCTCCCTGTTCTGTTCTGTCCCCAAATCCCTCTGCTTCTTTTCTCTGTGCAGGAGGTGTGTATATGAGGGAGGAGGGTTTGGGGCCTTCCTTTTCTACCTTGTGGCTCCTTTTCCTGCGACTGACATCCTATTAGTCTGGAAAAAGCAACTGCTCACTTGACCGAGACCACTTGAAGCCCTTCACTGGCTTGCTAGGTAGCAGCCTGGTGTGCTTCTGATGTTGCAGGACTGCGCATCGCGCGGGCCCGCCGTGTAGCAAAGCCTCCAGGAGGTGGCTGGATGATTTGGGTTTCTATGCCTTGCCCAGTGTGCTGAGGTGCACTTGCATTTGCATTCCAACAGGATCAGCTTTAGCGGAGGGGGAGTGACGCCTCTTAGCGGTAGTCAGTTGTTGCTCACAGCCCATCAGGCCCTGCTTATGCCTCCTTGACTGCACATGCGCCCCAGGGGTGCTGGGAAGCCTCTGGGCGGTGCCTGGAGGGTTAGGCGCTCTGTGACGTGATCAGGTTCTAGGCGCCACCTGCTGACGTGTGCCAGTGTTCCAAGTGAGTTGCCATAGCGAAAGGGACGCGAAGGCCCTTAGGGGTTGGCTCTGACTGCTCACCAGTTCTCACAGGCCAACAGGGAAATACAGGAGCTCCGGAGCCACAAATCGCACACCTGGAATCCCCGCTGGGACGGCTGGGTCCACTGTGCACCTCCGCTCCCGCTCCATCCCACTCCTGGCTGAACCCGTGTTGGACAGCTCCCCCACCTCCTCTGCCCTTGCCAGTCCTGCAAGTGGCCGGTGTCTGAATCCGCCACCTCTCTCCCCATCCACGTCATCTGTTCGATGACAGCAGAATGGAGATTCAAGGTCTGCAGGTGAGGGGTTATTGGGTTCTCCTAACTGCACAGGTGACCGCTCCACTCTTGTTTGCCCTCTGGCCTGGCCTCTCTGGCCCCACATCTCTGCCAGATCCTTCCTCCTACCGAGTAGCGGTGGGTCATAATGGCTATAGGCAGGAGCTGGCAATGCGGGGGCCGTTGGCTCACAGCCATAAGTTTAAGGCTCCTGCAGGGTGCTATGCTCAGACACCAGGGAAAGGGCATTCTGACGCTTCCCTGCGTTGGCCAAGGCACCCTGGCTCCCAGCAATGCTATTCGTAGGCGTCATCATCACTGTCATGCGGATCGCCAACAGCAGTGGCTGCTTAGCATCCCCGGACTCATGTCTGGAGACCTTGGAGAAGCAGACAGCACTAAAGGCAGCCTTGCCAAATGAATGGTTTCCTGGGAATTTCAAGCAAGCAAGTATACGTGCACACACTTTGAATTGCATCTGTTCAACTTCATATCGGACACACCTCCTGCCACCGCACATGGACAGAAAATTTCTCACATGCAAGCCCACTCTCCATCTCTGTCTTTCTCTGTCACTCGCCGCAGCCTCCACATGCTCACTCAGAACACACTGTGACCGGACCTCCTGGATCCACATCCAGATGCCTATTTACACATATCCAGACTTATGTTTAGGAAGTACACCCATGTACGGTGTCAGGAACACCACCACGCACTCGTACAACCAAAACACGGACACACTCACGCACTTGCGAGCACACCCAGTTTACCGTGCCTTGGAAGGTGCTAAGGGTTTTCAGGGCACTGGGTCCGACTTGATCGAATCAAGCCTGATATTGTTGTGGTGGGCGTGGCTAGGGAGCCCAGCCTGCATGTTGGCCAGCCCATTGGCACTTGTGTCTTCCCTGCTGTCCTTACCTGTTTTCCATTCCCTGACCGTGCAGCTTGAGCGACCTGAATTGCAAACAACTCTTGGCGGAATGCAATGAGGGGAGACATGTGAATGCGGCAGGACCACGGGATTATCCCAGGAAGTACCCCCAACCAAAGAAGGCATTCTTTACCCCTCTGGTCTACACCCTGAAGCAAGGCACTGTGGGCAGCGAGGGGCAGAGGCCTGTGCCCCAGAATGCCCTGGCTCTATTTCCGTCTCGTGGTACATGGGCTTGGGGGCACGGCGCCCGTCCCGTGGCAAGCATCCTGGCCTTCCTCGCCACCCAACTTCCATCAGCGGCTGAGTTCCTGAGGCTTGTCCCCTGCACTCATATTTGCTTCACCACAAACTCCCTGAGATTGTCTCTTCATGCCCTCCTTGCCCCTGCCTTGCTGCTGCTTCCACTCCTAGCATTAGCCTTCCTGCCTCCAGACTCCTATCAGACTCACGCGTGCCACCGGGCCTGTGCCTCTTCGCCCCTGCCTCTGCTTCCCATTTTCCTCCTCCTCCATCTGAGCTTCACAGGCTACACAGCTCCCGACGCATCTCGTCCCCTTCCTCTGAGGAATTCAGAACCCCCTCCCTCTTCCTGGCCCTTGTTATCTTCTCCAATTCGCCCTCTGCTCTCAGCCTCTGTACTCCTGGCCTCTCCCAGTCCTCTCGTGCACAAGAGTCCGCATTCCTCTAAGCTGTAGTCTCCCTGTTCTGTTCTGTCCCCAAAATCCCTCTGCTTCTTTTCTCTGTGCAGGAGGTGTGTATATGAGGGAGGAGGGTTGGGGCCTTCCTTTTCTACCTTGTGGCTCCTTTCCTGCGACTGACATCCTATTAGTCTGGAAAAAGCAACTGCTCACTTGACCGAGACCACTTGAAGCCCTTCACTGGCTTGCTAGGTAGCAGCCTGGTGTGCTTCTGATGTTGCAGGACTGCGCATCGCGCGGCCCGCCGTGGTAGCAAAGCCTCCAGGAGGTGGCTGGATGATTTGGGTTTCTATGCCTTGCCCAGTGTGCTGAGGTGCACTTGCATTTGCATTCCAACAGGATCAGCTTTAGCGGGAGGGGGAGTGACGCCTCTTAGCGGTAGTCAGTTGTTGCTCACAGCCCATCAGGCCCTGCTTATGCCTCCTTGACTGCACATGCGCCCCAGGGGTGCTGGGAAGCCTCTGGGCGGTGCCTGGAGGGTTAGGCGCTCTGTGACGTGATCAGGTTCTAGGCGCCACCTGCTGACGTGTGCCAGTGGTTCCAAGTGGAGTTGCCATAGCGAAAGGGACGCGAAGGCCCTTAGGGGTTGGCTCTGACTGCTCACCAGTTCTCACAGGCCAACAGGGAAATACAGGAGCTCCGGAGCCACAAATCGCACACCTGGAATCCCCGCTGGGACGGGCTGGGTCCACTGTGCACCTCCGCTCCCGCTCCATCCCACATCCTGGCTGAACCCGTGTTGGACAGCTCCCCCACCTCCTCTGCCCTTGCCAGTCCTGCAAGTGGCCGGTGTCTGAATCCGCCACCTCTCTCCCCCATCCACGTCATCTGTTCGATGACAGCAGAATGGAGATTCAAGGTCTGCAGGTGAGGGGTTATTGGGTTCTCCTAACTGCACAGGTGACCGCTCCACTCTTGTTTGCCCTCTTGCCTGGCCTCTCTGGCCCACATCTCTGCCAGATCCTTCCTCCTACCGAGTAGCGGTGGGTCATAATGGCTATAGGCAGGAGCTGGCAATGCGGGGGCCGTTGCTCACAGCCATAAGTTTAAGGCTCCTGCAGGGTGCTATGCTCAGGACACCAGGGAAAGGGCATTCTGACGCTTCCCTGCGTTGGCCAAGGCACCCTGGCTCCCAGCAATGCTATTCGTAGGCGTCATCATCACTGTCATGCGGGATCGCCAACAGCAGTGGCTGCTTAGCATCCCCGGACTCATGTCTGGAGACCTTGGAGAAGCAGACAGCACTAAAGGCAGCCTTGCCTAAATGAATGGTTTCCTGGGAATTTCAAGCAAGCAAGTATAACGTGCACACACTTTGAATTGCATCTGTTCAACTTCAATATCGGACACACTCCTGCCACCGCACATGGACAGAAAATTTCTCACATGCAAGCCCACTCTCCATCTCTGTCTTTCTCTGTCACTCGCCGCAGCCCTCCACATGCTCACTCAGAACACACTGTGACCCGGACCCTCCTGGATCCACATCCAGATGCCTATTTACACATATCCAGACTTATGTTTAGGAAGTACACCCATGTACGGTGTCAGGAACACACACGCACTCGTACAACCAAACACGGACACACTCACGCACTTGCGAGCACACCCAGTTTACCGTGCCTTGGAAGGTGCTAAGGGTTTTCAGGGCACTGGGTCCGACTTGATCGAATCAAGCCTGATATTGTTGTGGTGGGCGTGGCTAGGGAGCCCAGCCCTGCATGTTGGCCAGCCCATTGGCACTTGTGTCTTCCCCTGCTGTCCTTACCTGTTTTCCATTCCCTGTACCGTGCAGCTTGAGCGACCTGAATTGCAAACAACTCTTGGCGGAATGCAATGAGGGGAGACATGTGAATGCGGCAGGACCACGGGATTATCCCCAGGAAGTACCCCAACCAAAGAAGGCATTCTTTACCCCTCTGGTCTACACCCTGAAGCAAGGCACTGTGGGCAGCGAGGGGCAGAGGCCTGTGCCCCAGAATGCCCTGGCTCTATTTCCGTCTCGTTGGTACATGGGCTTGGGGCACGGCGCCCGTCCCGTGGCAAGCATCCTGGCCTTCCTCGCCACCAACTTCCATCAGCGGCTGAGTTCCTGAGGCTTGTCCCCTGCACTCATATTTGCTTCACCACAAACTCCCTGAGATTGTCTCTTCATGCCCTCCTTGCCCCTGCCTTGCTGCTGCTTCCACTCCTAGCATTAGCCTTCCTGCCTCCAGACTCCTATCAACTCACGCGTGCCACCGGGCCTGTGCCTCTTCGCCCCCTGCCTCTGCTTCCCATTTTCCTCCCTCCTCCATCTGAGCTTCACAGGCTACACAGCTCCCGACGCATCTCGTCCCTTCCTCTGAGGAATTCAGAACCCCCTCCCTCTTCCTGGCCCTTGTTATCTTCTCCAATTCGCCCTCTGCTCTCAGCCTCTGTACTCCTCGGCCTCTCCCAGTCCTCTCGTGCACAAGAGTCCGCATTCCTCTAAGCTGTAGTCTCCCTGTTCTGTTCTGTCCCCAAATCCCTCTGCTTCTTTTCTCTGTGCAGGAGGTGTGTATATGAGGGAGGAGGGTTGGGGCCTTCCTTTTCTACCTTGTGGCTCCTTTTCCTGCGACTGACATCCTATTAGTCTGGAAAAAGCAACTGCTCACTTGACCGAGACCACTTGAAGCCCTTCACTGGCTTGCTAGGTAGCAGCCTGGTGTGCTTCTGATGTTGGAGGACTGCGCATGCGCGGCCCGCCGTGTAGCAAAGCCTCCAGGAGGTGGCTGGATGATTTGGGTTTCTATGCCTTGCCCAGTGTGCTGAGGTGCACTTGCATTTGCATTCCAACAGGATCAGCTTTAGCGGGAGGGGGAGTGACGCCTCTTAGCGGTAGTCAGTTGTTGCTTCACAGCCATCAGGCCCTGCTTATGCCTCCTTGACTGCACATGCGCCCCAGGGGTGCTGGGAAGCCTCTGGGCGGTGCCTGGAGGGTTAGGCGCTCTGTGACGTGATCAGGTTCTAGGCGCCACCTGCTGACGTGTGCCAGTGTTCCAAGTGGAGTTGCCATAGCGAAAGGGACGCGAAGGCCCTTAGGGGTTGGCTCTGACTGCTCACCAGTTTCTCACAGGCCAACAGGGAAATACAGGAGCTCCGGAGCCACAAATCGCACGACCTGGAATCCCCGCTGGGACGGGCTGGGTCCACTGTGCACCTCCGCTCCCGCTCCATCCCACATCCTGGCTGAACCCGTGTTGGACAGCTCCCCCACCTCCTCTGCCCTTGCCAGTCCTGCAAGTGGCCGGTGTCTGAATCCGCCACCTCTCTCCCCATCCACGTCATCTGTTCGATGACAGCAGAATGGAGATTCAAGGTCTGCAGGTGAGGGGTTATTGGGTTCTCCTAACTGCACAGGTGACCGCTCCACTCTTGTTTGCCCTCTTGCCTGGCCTCTCTGGCCCACATCTCTGCCAGATCCTTCCTCCTACCGAGTAGCGGTGGGTCATAATGGCTATAGGCAGGAGCTGGCAATGCGGGGGCCGTTGGCTCACAGCCATAAGTTTAAGGCTCCTGCAGGGTGCTATGCTCAGACACCAGGGAAAGGGCATTCTGACGCTTCCCTGCGTTGGCCAAGGCACCCTGGCTCCCAGCAATGCTATTCGTAGGCGTCATCATCACTGTCATGCGGATCGCCAACAGCAGTGGCTGCTTAGCATCCCCGGACTCATGTCTGGAGACCTTGGAGAAGCAGACAGCACTAAAGGCAGCCTTGCCAAATGAATGGTTTCCTGGGAATTTCAAGCAAGCAAGTATACGTGCACACACTTTGAATTGCATCTGTTCAACTTCATATCGGACACACTCCTGCCACCGCACATGGACAGAAAATTTCTCACATGCAAGCCCACTCTCCATCTCTGTCTTTCTCTGTTCACTCGCCGCAGCCTCCACATGCTCACTCAGAACACACTGTGACCGGACCTCCTGGATCCACATCCAGATGCCTATTACACATATCCAGACTTATGTTTAGGAAGTACACCCATGTACGGTGTCAGGAACACACACGCACTCGTACAACCAAACACGGACACACTCACGCACTTGCGAGCACACCCAGTTTACCGGTGCCTTGGAAGGTGCTAAGGGTTTTCAGGGCACTGGGTCCGACTTGATCGAATCAAGCCTGATATTGTTGTGGTGGGCGTGGCTAGGGAGCCCAGCCCTGCATGTTGGCCAGCCCATTGGCACTTGTGTCTTCCCCTGCTGTCCTTACCTGTTTTCCATTCCCTGTACCGTGCAGCTTGAGCGACCTGAATTGCAAACAACTCTTGGCGGAATGCAATGAGGGGAGACATGTGAATGCGGCAGGACCACAGGGGATTATCCCCAGGAAGTACCCCAACCAAAGAAGGCATTCTTTACCCCTCTGGTCTACACCTGAAGCAAGGCACTGTGGGCAGCGAGGGGCAGAGGCCTGTGCCCCAGAATGCCCTGGCTCTATTTCCGTCTCGTTGGTACATGGGCTTGGGGGCACGGCGCCCGTCCCGTGGCAAGCATCCTGGCCTTCCTCGCCACCAACTTCCATCAGCGGCTGAGTTCCTGAGGCTTGTCCCCTGCACTCATATTTGCTTCACCACAAACTCCCTGAGATTGTCTCTTCATGCCCTCCTTGCCCCTGCCTTGCTGCTGCTTCCACTCCTAGCATTAGCCTTCCTGCCTCCAGACTCCTATCAACTCACGCGTGCCACCGGGCCTGTGCCTCTTCGCCCCTGCCTCTGCTTCCCATTTTCCTCCTCCTCCATCTGAGCTTCACAGGCTACACAGCTCCCGACGCATCTCGTCCCTTCCTCTGAGGAATTCAGAACCCCCTCCCCTCTTCCTGGCCCTTGTTATCTTCTCCAATTCGCCCTCTGCTCTCAGCCTCTGTACTCCTGGCCTCTCCCTGTCCTCTCGTGCACAAGAGTCCGCATTCCTCTAAGCTGTAGTCTCCCTGTTCTGTTCTGTCCCCAATCCCTCTGCTTCTTTTCTCTGTGCAGGAGGTGTGTATATGAGGGAGGAGGGTTGGGGCCTTCCTTTTCTACCTTGTGGCTCCTTTTCCTGCGACTGACATCCTATTAGTCTGGAAAAAAGCAACTGCTCACTTGACCGAGACCACTTGAGCCCTTCACTGGCTTGCTAGGTAGCAGCCTGGTGTGCTTCTGATGTTGCAGGACTGCGCATGCGCGGCCCGCCGTGTAGCAAAGCCTCCAGGAGGTGGCTGGATGATTTGGGTTTCTATGCCTTGCCCAGTGTGCTGAGGTGCACTTGCATTTGCATTCCAACAGGATCAGCTTTAGCGGGAGGGGGAGTGACGCCTCTTAGGCGGTAGTCAGTTGTTGCTCACCAGCCCATCAGGCCCTGCTTATGCCTCCTTGACTGCACATGCGCCCCAGGGGTGCTGGGAAGCCTCTGGGCGGTGCCTGGAGGGTTAGGCGCTCTGTGACGTGATCAGGTTCTAGGCGCCACCTGCTGACGTGTGCCAGTGTTCCAAGTGGAGTTGCCATAGCGAAAGGGACGCGAAGGCCCTTAGGGGTTGGCTCTGACTGCTCACCCAGTTCTCACAGGCCAACAGGGAAATACAGGAGCTCCGGAGCCACAAATCGCACACCTGGAATCCCGCTGGGACGGGCTGGGTCCACTGTGCACCTCCGCTCCCGCTCCCATCCCACATCCTGGCTGAACCCGTGTTGGACAGCTCCCCCACCTCCTCTGCCCTTGCCAGTCCTGCAAGTGGCCGGTGTCTGAATCCGCCACCTCTCTCCCCATCCACGTCATCTGTTCGATGACAGCAGAATGGAGATTCAAGGTCTGCAGGTGAGGGGTTATTGGGTTCTCCTAACTGCACAGGTGACCGCTCCACTCTTGTTTGCCCTCTTGCCTGGCCTCTCTGGCCCACATCTCTGCCAGATCCTTCCTCCTACCGAGTAGCGGTGGGTCATAATGGCTATAGGCAGGAGCTGGCAATGCGGGGGCCATTGGCTCACAGCCATAAGTTTAAGGCTCCTGCAGGGTGCTATGCTCAGACACCAGGGAAAGGGCATTCTGACGCTTCCCTGCGTTGGCCAAGGCACCCCTGGCTCCCAGCAATGCTATTCGTAGGCGTCATCATCACTGTCATGCGATCGCCAACAGCAGTGGCTGCTTAGCATCCCCGGACTCATGTCTGGAGACCTTGGAGAAGCAGACAGCACTAAAGGCAGCCTTGCCAAATGAATGTTTCCTGGGAATTTCAAGCAAGCAAGTATACGTGCACACACTTTGAATTGCATCTGTTCAACTTCATATCGGACACACTCCTGCCACCGCACATGGACAGAAAATTTCTCACATGCAAGCCCACTCTCCATCTCTGTCTTTCTCTGTCACTCGCCGCAGCCTCCACATGCTCACTCAGAACACACTGTGACCGGACCTCCTGGATCCACATCCAGATGCCTATTTACACATATCCAGACTTATGTTTAGGAAGTACACCCATGTACGGTGTCAGGAACACACACGCACTCGTAACAACCAAACACGGACACACTCACGCACTTGCGAGCACACCAGTTTACCGTGCCTTGGAAGGTGCTAAGGGTTTTCAGGGCACTGGGTCCGACCTTGATCGAATCAGCCTGATATTGTTGTGGTGGGCGTGGCTAGGGAGCCCAGCCCTGCATGTTGGCCAGCCCATTGGCACTTGTGTCTTCCCCTGCTGTCCTTACCTGTTTTCCCATTCCCTGTACCGTGCAGCTTGAGCGACCTGAATTGCAACAACTCTTGGCGGAATGGCAATGAGGGGAGACATGTGAATGCGGCAGGACCACGGGATTATCCCAGGAAGTACCCCAACCAAAGAAGGCATTCTTTACCCCTCTGGTCTACACCCTGAAGCAAGGCACTGTGGGCAGCGAGGGGCAGAGGCCTGTGCCCCAGAATGCCCTGGCTCTATTTCCCGTCTCGTTGGGTACATGGGCTTGGGGGCACGGCGCCCGTCCAGTGGCAAGCATCCTGGCCTTCCTCGCCACCCAACTTCCATCAGCGGCTGAGTTCCTGAGGCTTGTCCCCTGCACTCATATTTGCTTCACCACAAACTCCCTGAGATTGTCTCTTCATGCCCTCCTTGCCCCTGCCTTGCTGCTGCTTCCACTCCTAGCATTAGCCTTCCTGCCTCCAGACTCCTATCAACTCAACGCGTGCCACCGGGCCTGTGCCTCTTCGCCCCTGCCTCTGCTTCCCATTTTCCTCCTCCTCCATCTGAGCTTCACAGGCTACACAGCTCCCGACGCATCTCGTCCCTTCCTCTGAGGAATTCAGAACCCCCTCCCTCTTCCTGGCCCTTGTTATCTTCTCCAATTCGCCCTCTGCTCTCAGCCTCTGTACTCCTGGCCTCTCCCCAGTCCTCTCGTGCACAAGAGTCCGCATTCCTCTAAGCTGTAGTCTCCCTGTTCTGTTCTGTCCCCAAATCCCTCTGCTTCTTTTCTCTGTGCAGGAGGTGTGTATATGAGGGAGGAGGGTTGGGGCCTTCCTTTTCTACCTTGTGGCTCCTTTTCCTGCGACTGACATCCTATTAGTCTGGAAAAAGCAACTGCTCACTTGACCGAGACCACTTGAAGCCCTTCACTGGCTTGCTAGGTAGCAGCCTGGTGTGCTTCTGATGTTGCAGGACTGCGCATGCGCGGCCCGCCGTGTAGCAAAGCCTCCAGGAGGTGGCTGGATGATTTGGTTTCTATGCCTTGCCCAGTGTGCTGAGGTGCACTTGCATTTGCATTCCAACAGGATCAGCTTTAGGCGGGAGGGGGAGTGACGCCTCTTAGCGGTAGTCAGTTGTTGCTCACAGCCCATCAGGCCCTGCTTATGCCTCCTTGACTGCACATGCGCCCCAGGGGTGCTGGGAAGCCTCTGGGCGGTGCCTGGAGGGTTAGGCGCTCTGTGACGTGATCAGGTTCTAGGCGCCACCTGCTGACGTGTGCCAGTGTTCCAAGTGGAGTTGCCATAGCGAAAGGGACGCGAAGGCCCTTAGGGGTTGGCTCTGACTGCTCACCAGTTCTCACAGGCCAACAGGGAAATACAGGAGCTCCGGAGCCACAAATCGCACACCTGGAATCCCCGCTGGGACGGGCTGGGTCCACTGTGCACCTCCGCTCCCGCTCCATCCCACATCCTGGCTGAACCCGTGTTGGACAGCTCCCCCACCTCCTCTGCCCTTGCCAGTCCTGCAAGTGGCCGGTGTCTGAATCCGCCACCTCTCTCCCCATCCACGTCATCTGTTCGATGACAGCAGAATGGAGATTCAAGGTCTGCAGGTGAGGGGTTATTGGGTTCTCCTAACTGCACAGGTGACCGCTCCACTCTTGTTTGCCCTCTTGCCTGGCCTCTCTGGCCCACATCTCTGCCAGATCCTTCCTCCTACCGAGTAGCGGTGGGTCATAATGGCTATAGGCAGGAGCTGGCAATGCGGGGGCCGTTGGCTCACACTGCCATAAGTTTAAGGCTCCTGCAGGGTGCTATGCTCAGACACCAGGGAAAGGGCATTCTGACGCTTCCCTGCGTTGGCCAAGGCACCCTGGCTCCCAGCAATGCTATTCGTAGGCGTCATCATCACTGTCATGCGGATCGCCAACAGCAGTGGCTGCTTAGCATCCCCGGACTCATGTCTGGAGACCTTGGAGAAGCAGACAGCACTAAAGGCAGCCTTGCCAAATGAATGGTTTCCTGGGAATTTCAAGCAAGCAAGTATACGTGCACACACTTTGAATTGCATCTGTTCAACTTCATATCGGACACACTCCTGCCACCGCACATGGACAGAAAATTTCTCACATGCAAGCCCACTCTCCATCTCTGTCTTTCTCTGTCACTCGCCGCAGCCTCCACATGCTCACTCAGAACACACTGTGACCGGACCTCCTGGATCCACATCCAGATGCCTATTTACACATATCCAGACTTATGTTTAGGAAGTACACCCATGTACGGTGTCAGGAACACACACGCACTCGTACAACCAAACACGGACACACTCACGCACTTGCGAGCACACCCAGTTTACCCGTGCCTTGGAAGGTGCTAAGGGTTTTCAGGGCACTGGGTCCGACTTGATCGAATCAAGCCTGATATTGTTGTGGTGGGCGTGGCTAGGAGGCCCAGCCCTGCATGTTGGCCAGCCCATTGGCACTTGTGTCTTCCCCTGCTGTCCTTACCTGTTTTCCATTCCCTGTACCGTGCAGCTTGAGCGACCTGAATTGCAAACAACTCTTGGCGGAATGCAATGAGGGGAGACATGTGAATGCGGCAGGACAACGGGATTATCCCCAGGAAGTACCCCCAACCAAAGAAGGCATTCTTTACCCCTCTGGTCTACACCCTGAAGCAAGGCACTGTGGGCAGCGAGGGGCAGAGGCCTGTGCCCCAGAATGCCCTGGCTCTATTTCCGTCTCGTTGGTACATGGGCTTGGGGGCACGGCGCCCGTCCCGTGGCAAGCATCCTGGCCTTCCTCGCCACCAACTTCCATCAGCGGCTGAGTTCCTGAGGCTTGTCCCCTGCACTCATTTTTGCTTCACCACAAACTCCCTGAGATTGTCTCTTCATGCCCTCCTTGCCCCTGCCTTGCTGCTGCTTCCACTCCTAGCATTAGCCTTCCTGCCTCCAGACTCCTATCAACTCACGCGTGCCACCGGGCCTGTGCCTCTTCGCCCCTGCCTCTGCTTCCATTTTCCTCCTCCTCCATCTGAGCTTCACAGGCTACACAGCTCCCGACGCATCTCGTCCTTCCTCTGAGGAATTCAGAACCCCCTCCCTCTTCCTGGCCCTTGTTATCTTCTCCAATTCGCCTCTGCTCTCAGCCTCTGTACTCCTGGCCTCTCCCAGTCCTCTCGTGCACAAGAGTCCGCATTCCTCTAAGCTGTAGTCTCCCTGTTCTGTTCTGTCCCCAAATCCCTCTGCTTCTTTTCTCTGTGCAGGAGGTGTGTATATGAGGGAGGAGGGTTGGGGCCTTCCTTTTCTACCATTGTGGCTCCTTTTCCCTGCGACTGACATCCTATTAGTCTGGAAAAAGCAACTGCTCACTTGACCGAGACCACTTGAAGCCCTTCACTGGCTTGCTAGGTAGCAGCCTGGTGTGCTTCTGATGTTGCAGGACTGCGCATCGCGCGGCCCGCCGTGTAGCAAAGCCTCCAGGAGGTGGCTGGATGATTTGGGTTTCTATGCTTGCCCAGTGTGCTGAGGTGCACTTGCATTTGCATTCCAACAGGATCAGCTTTAGCGGGAGGGGGAGTGACGCCTCTTAGCGGTAGTCAGTTGTTGCTCACAGCCAACAGGCCCTGCTTATGCCTCCTTGACTGCACATGCGCCCCAGGGGTGCTGGGAAGCCTCTGGGCGGTGCCTGGAGGGTTAGGCGCTCTGTGACGTGATCAGGTTCTAGGCGCCACCTGCTGACGTGTGCCAGTGTTCCAGTGGAGTTGCCATAGCGAAAGGGACGCGAAGGCCCTTAGGGGTTGGCTCTGACTGCTCACCAGTTCTCACAGGCCAACAGGGAAGTACAGGACCTCCGCAGCCACAAATCGCACACCTGGAATCCCCGCTGGGACGGGCTGGGTCCACTTTTCACCTCCGCTCCCGCTCCATCCCACATCCTGGCTGAACCCGTGTTGGACAGCTCCCCCACCTCCTCTGCCCTTGCCAGTCCTGAAGTGGCCGGTGTCTGAATCCGCCACCTCTCTCCCCATCCACGTCATCTGTTCGATGACAGCAGAATGGAGATTCAAGGTCAGCAGGTGAGGGGTTATTGGGTTCTCCTAACTGCACAGGTGACCGCTCCACTCTTGTTTGCCCTCTTGCCTGGCCTCTCTGGCCCACATCTCTGCCAGATCCTTCCTCCTACCGAGTAGCGGCGGGTCATAATGGCTATAGGCAGGAGCTGGCAATGCGGGGGGCCTTTGCTCACAGCCATACGTTTAAGGCTCCTTCTGGGTGCTATGCTCAGACACCAGGGAAGGGCATTCTGACGCTTCCCTGCGTTGGCCAAGGCACCCTGGCTCCCAGCAATGCTATTCATAGGCGTCATCATCACTGTCATGCGGATCGCCAACAGCAGTGGCTGCTTAGCATCCCCGGACTCATGTCTGGAGACCTTGGAGAAGCAGACAGCACTAAAGGCAGCCTTGCCAAATGAATGGTTTCCTGGGAATTTCAAGCAAGCAAGTATACGTGCACACACTTTGAATTGCATCTGTTCAACTTCATATCGGACACACTCCTGCCACCGCATCATGGACAGAAAATTTCTCACATGCAAGCCCACTCTCCATCTCTGTCTTTCTCTGTCACTCGCCGCAGCCTCCACATGCTCACTCAGAACACACTGTGACCGGACCTCCTGGATCCACATCCAGATGCCTATTTACACATATCCAGACTTATGTTTAGGAAGTACACCCATGTACGGTGTCAGGAACACACACGCACTCGTACAACCAAACACGGACACACTCACGCACTTGCGAGCACACCCAGTTTACCGTGCCTTGGAAGGTGCTAAGGGTTTTCAGGGCACTGGGTCCGACTTGATCGAATCAAGCCTGATATTGTTGTGGTGGGCGTGGCTAGGGAGCCCAGCCCTGCATGTTGGCCAGCCCATTGGCACTTGTGTCTTCCCCTGCTGTCCTTACCTGTTTCCCATTCCCTGTACCGTGCAGCTTGAGCGACCTGAATTGCAAACAACTCTTGGCGGAATGCAATGAGGGAGACATGTGAATGCGGCAGGACCACGGGATTATCCCCAGGAAGTACCCCAACCAAAGAAGGCATTCTTTACCCCTCTGGTCTACACCCTGAAGCAAGGCACTGTGGGCAGCGAGGGGCAGAGGCCTGTGCCCCAGAATGCCCTGGCTCTATTTCCGTCTCGTTGGTACATGGGCTTGGGGGCACGGCGCCCGTCCCGTGGCAAGCATCCTGGCCTTCCTCGCCACCAACTTCATCAGCGGCTGAGTTCCTGAGGCTTGTCCCCTGCACTCATATTTGCTTCACCACAAACTCCCTGAGATTGTCCTCTTCATGCCCTCCTTGCCCCTGCCTTGCTGCTGCTTCCACTCCTAGCAATTAGCCTTCCTGCCTCCAGACTCCTATCAACTCACGCGTGCCACCGGGCCTGTGCCTCTTCGCCCCTGCCTCTGCTTCCCATTTCCTCCTCCTCCATCTGAGCTTCACAGGCTACACAGCTCCCGACGCATCTCGTCCCTTCCTCTGAGGAATTCAGAACCCCCTCCTCTTCCTGGCCCTTGTTATCTTCTCCAATTCGCCCTCTGCTCTCAGCCTCTGTACTCCTGGCCTCTCCCAGTCCTCTCGTGCACAAGAGTCCGCATTCCTCTAAGCTGTAGTCTCCTGTTCTGTTCTGTCCCAAATCCCTCTGCTTCTTTTCTCTGTGCAGGAGGTGTGTATATGAGGGAGGAGGGTTGGGGCCTTCCTTTTCTACCTTGTGGCTCCTTTTCCTGCGACTGACATCCTATTAGTCTGGAAAAAGCAACTGCTCACTTGACCGAGACCACTTGAAGCCCTTCACTGGCTTGCTAGGTAGCAGCCTGGTGTGCTTCTGATGTTGCAGGACTGCGCATGCGCGGCCCGCCGTGTAGCAAAGCCTCCAGGAGGTGGCTGGATGATTTGGGTTTCTATGCCTTGCCCAGTGTGCTGAGGTGCACTTGCATTTGCATTCCAACAGGATCAGCTTTAGCGGGAGGGGGGAGTGACGCCTCTTAGCGGTAGTCAGTTGTTGCTCACAGCCCATCAGGCCCTGCTTATGCCTCCTTGACTGCACATGCGCCCCAGGGGTGCTGGGAAGCCTCTGGGCGGTGCCTGGAGGGTTAGGCGCTCTGTGACGTGATCAGGTTCTAGGCGCCACCTGCTGACGTGTGCCAGTGTTCCAAGTGGAGTTGCCATAGCGAAAGGGACGCGAAGGCCCTTAGGGGTTGGCTCTGACTGCTCACCAGTTTCTCACAGGCCAACAGGAAATACAGGAGCTCCGGAGCCACAAATCGCACACCTGGAATCCCCGCTGGGACGGGCTGGGTCCACTGTGCACCTCCGCTCCCGCTCCATCCCACATCCTGGCTGAACCCGTGTTGGACAGCTCCCCCACCTCCTCTGCCCTTGCCAGTCCTGCAAGTGGCCGGTGTCTGAATCCGCCACCTCTCTCCCCATCCACGTCATCTGTTCGATGACAGCAGAATGGAGATTCAAGGTCTGCAGGTGAGGGGTTATTGGGTTCTCCTAACTGCACAGGTGACCGCTCCACTCTTGTTTGCCCTCTTGCCTGGCCTCTCTGGCCCACATCTCTGCCAGATCCTTCCTCCTACCGAGTAGCGGTGGGTCATAATGGCTATAGGCAGGAGCTGGCAATGCGGGGGCCGTTGGCTCACAGCCATAAGTTTAAGGCTCCTGCAGGGTGCTATGCTCAGACACCAGGGAAAGGGCATTCTGACGCTTCCCTGCGTTGGCCAAGGCACCCTGGCTCCCAGCAATGCTATTCGTAGGCGTCATCATCACTGTCATGCGGATCGCCAACAGCAGTGGCTGCTTAGCATCCCCGGACTCATGTCTGGAGACCTTGGAGAAGCAGACAGCACTAAAGGCAGCCTTGCCAAATGAATGGTTTCCTGGGAATTTCAAGCAAGCAAGTGATACGTGCACACACTTTGAATTGCATCTGTTCAACTTCATATCGGACACACTCCTGCCACCGCACATGGACAGAAAATTTCTCACATGCAAGCCCACTCTCCATCTCTGTCTTTCTCTGTCACTCGCCGCAGCCTCCACATGCTCACTCAGAACACACTGTGACCGGACCTCCTGGATCCACATCCAGATGCCTATTTACACATATCAGACTTATGTTTAGGAAGTACACCCATGTACGGTGTCAGGAACACACACGCACTCGTACAACCAAACACGGACACACTCACGCACTTGCGAGCACACCCGTTTACCGTGCCTTGGAAGTGCTAAGGGTTTTCAGGGCACTGGGTCCGACTTGATCGAATCAAGCCTGATATTGTTGTGGTGGGCGTGGCTAGGGAGCCCAGCCCTGCATGTTGGCCAGCCCATTGGCACTTGTGTCTTCCCCTGCTGTCCTTACCTGTTTTCCATTCCCTGTACCGTGCAGCTTGAGCGACCTGAATTGCAAACAACTCTTGGCGGAATGCAATGAGGGGAGACATGTGAATGCGGCAGGACCACGGGATTATCCCCAGGAAGTACCCCAACCAAAGAAGGCATTCTTTACCCCTCTGGTCTACACCCTGAAGCAAGGCACTGTGGGCAGCGAGGGGCAGAGGCCTGTGCCCCAGAATGCCCTGGCTCTATTTCCGTCTCGTTGGTACATGGGCTTGGGGGCACGGCGCCCGTCCCGTGGCAAGCATCCTGGCCTTCCTCGCCACCAACTTCCATCAGCGGCTGAGTTCCTGAGGCTTGTCCCCTGCACTCATATTTGCTTCACCACAAACTCCCTGAGATTGTCTCTTTCATGCCCTCCTTGCCCCTGCCTTGCTGCTGCTTCCACTCCTAGGATTAGCCTTCCTTCCACCAGACTCCTATCAACTCACGCGTGCCACCGGGCCTGTGCCTCTTCGCCCCTGCCTCTGCTTCCCATTTTCCTCCTCCTCCATCTGAGCTTCACAGGCTACACAGCTCCCGACGCATCTCGTCCCTTCCTCTGAGGAATTCAGAACCCCCTCCCTCTTCCTGGCCCTTGTTATCTTCTCCAATTCGCCCCTGCTCTCAGCCTCTGTACTCCTGGCCTCTCCCAGTCCTCTCGTGCACAACAGTCCGCAATTCCTCTAAGCTTGTAGTCTCCCTGTTCTGTTCTGTCCCCAAATCCCTCTGCTTCTTTCTCTGTGCAGGAGGTGTGTATATGAGGGAGGAGGGTTGGGGCCTTCCTTTTCTACCTTGTGGCTCCTTTTCCTGCGACTGACATCCTATTAGTCTGGAAAAAGCAACTGCTCACTTGACCGAGACCACTTGAAGCCCTTCACTGGCTTGCTAGGTAGCAGCCTGGTGTGCTTCTGATGTTGCAGGACTGCGCATGCGCGGCCCGCCGTGTAGCAAAGCCTCCAGGAGGTGGCTGGATGATTTGGGTTTCTATGCCTTGCCCAGTGTGCTGAGGTGCACTTGCATTTGCATTCCAACAGATCAGCTTTAGCGGGAGGGGGAGTGACGCCTCTTAGCGGTAGTCAGTTGTTGCTCACAGCCCATCATGCCCTGCTTATGCCTCCTTGACTGCACATGCGCCCCAGGGGTGCTGGGAAGCCTCTGGGCGGTGCCTGGAGGGTTAGGCGCTCTGTGACGTGATCAGGTTCTAGGCGCCACCTGCTGACGTGTGCCAGTGTTCCAAGTGGAGTTGCCATAGCGAAAGGGACGCGAAGGCCCTTAGGGGTTGGCTCTGACTGCTCACCAGTTCTCACAGGCCAACAGGGAAATACAGGAGCTCCGGAGCCACAAATCGCACACCTGGAATCCCCGCTGGGACGGGCTGGGTCCACTGTGCACCTCCGCTCCCGCTCCATCCCACATCCTGGCTGAACCCGTGTTGGACAGCTCCCCCACCTCCTCTGCCCTTGCCAGTCCTGCAAGTGGCCGGTGTCTGAATCCGCCACCTCTCTCCCCATCCACGTCATCTGTTCGATGACAGCAGAATGGAGATTCAAGGTCTGCAGGTGAGGGGTTATTGGGTTCTCCTAACTGCACAGGTGACCGCTCCACTCTTGTTTGCCCTCTTGCCTGGCCTCTCTGGCCCCACATCTCTGCCAGATCCTTCCTCCTACCGAGTAGCGGTGGGTCATAATGGCTATAGGCAGGAGCTGGCAATGCGGGGGCCGTTGGCTCACAGCCATAAGTTAAGGCTCCTGCAGGGTGCTATGCTCAGACACCAGGGAAAGGGCATTCTGACGCTTCCCTGCGTTGGCCAAGGCACCCTGGCTCCCAGCAATGCTATTCGTAGCGTCATCATCACTGTCCATGCGGATCGCCAACAGCAGTGGCTGCTTAGCATCCCCGGACTCATGTCTGGAGACCTTGGAGAAGCAGACAGCACTAAAGGCAGCCTTGCAAATGAATGGTTTCCTGGGAATTTCAAGCAAGCAAGTATACGTGCACACACTTTGAATTGCATCTGTTCAACTTCATATCGGACACACTCCTGCCACCGCACATGGACAGAAAATTTCTCACATGCAAGCCCACTCTCCATCTCTGTCTTTCTCTGTCACTCGCCGCAGCCTCCACATGCTCACTCAGAACACACTGTGACCGGACCTCCTGGATCCACATCCAGATGCCTATTTACACATATCCAGACTTATGTTTAGGAAGTACACCCATGTACGGTGTCAGGAACACACACGCACTCGTACAACCAAACACGGACACACTCACGCACTTGCGAGCACACCCAGTTTACCGTGCCTTGGAAGGTGCTAAGGGTTTTCATGGCACAGGGTCCGACTTGATCGAATCAAGCCTGATATTGTTGTGGTGGGCGTGGTTGGGAGCCCAGCCCTGCATGTTGCCAGCCCATTGGCACTTGTGTCTTCCCCTGCTGTCCTTACCTGTTTCCCATTCCCTGTACCATGCAGCTTGAGCGACCTGAATTGCAAACAACTCTTGGCGGAATGCAATGAGGGGAGACATGTGAATGCGGCAGGACCACGGGATTATCCCCAGGAAGTACGCCAACCAAAGAAGGCATTCTTTACCCCTCTGGTCTACACCCTGAAGCAAGGCACTGTGGGCAGCGAGGGGCAGAGGCCTGTGCCCCAGAATGCCCTGGCTCTATTTCCGTCTCGTTGGTACATGGGCTTGGGGGCACGGCGCCCGTCCCGTGGCAAGCATCCTGGCCTTCCTCGCCACCAACTTCCATCAGCGGCTGAGTTCCTGAGGCTTGTCCCCTGCACTCATATTTGCTTCACCACAAACTCCCTGAGATTCTCTCTTCATGCCCTCCTTGCCCCTGCCTTGCTGCTGCTTCCACTCCTAGCATTAGCCTTCCTGCCTCCAGACTCCTATCAACTCACGCGTGCCACCGGGCCTCTGCCTCTTTGTCCCTGCCTCTGCTTCCCATTTTCCTCCTCCTCCATCTGAGCTTCACAGGCTACACAGCTCCCGACGCATCTCGTCCTTCCTCTGAGGAATTCAGAACCCCCTCCCTCTTGCTGGCCCTTGTTATCTTCTCCAATTCGCCCTCTGCTCTCAGCCTCTGTACTCCTGGCCTCTCCCAGTCCTCTCGTGCACAACAGTCCGCATTCCTCTAAGCTGTAGTCTCCCTGTTCTGTCCCCAAATCCCTCTGCTTCTTTTCTCTGTGCAGGAGGTGTGTATATGAGGGAGGAGGGTTGGGGCCTTCCTTTTCTACCTTGTGGCTCCTTTTCCTGCGACTGACGTCCTATTAGTCTGGAAAAAGCAACTGCTCACTTGACCGAGACCACTTGAAGCCCTTCACTGGCTTGCTAGGTAGCAGCCTGGTGTGCTTCTGAGGTTGCAGGACTGCGCATGCGCGGCCCGCCGTGTAGCAAAGCCTCCAGGGGTGGCTGGATGATTTGGGTTTCTATGCCTTGCCCAGTGTGCTGAGGTGCATTTGCATTTGCATTCCAACAGGATCAGCTTTAGCGGGAGGGGAGTGACGCCTCTTAGCGGTAGTCAGTTGTTGCTCACAGCCCATCAGGCCCTGCTTATGCCTCCTTGACTGCACATGCGCCCCAGGGGTGCTGGGAAGCCTCTGGGCGGTGCCTGGAGGGTTAGGCGCTCTGTGACGTGATCAGGTTCTAGGCGCCACCTGCTGACGTGTGCCAGTGTTCCAAGTGGAGTTGCCATAGTGAAAGGGACGCGAAGGCCCTTAGGGGTTGGCTCTGACTGCTCACCAGTTCTCACAGGCCAACAGGGAAGTACAGGACCTCCGGAGCCACAAATCGCACACCTGGAATCCCCGCTGGGACGGGCTGGGTCCACTTTTCACCTCCGCTCCCGCTCCATCCCACATCCTGGCTGAACCCGTGTTGGACAGCTCCCCCACCTCCTCTGCCCTTGCCAGTCCCGGAAGTGGCCGGTGTCTGAATCCGCCACCTCTCTCCCCACCCACGTCATCTGTTCGATGACAGCACAATGGAGATTCAAGGTCAGCAGGGGAGGGGTTATTGGGTTCTCCTAACTGCACAGGTGACCGCTCCACTCTTGTTTGCCCTCTTGCCTGGCCTCTCTGGCCCACATCTCTGCCAGATCCTTCCTCCTACCGAGTAGCGGTGGGTCATAATGGCTATAGGCAGGAGCTGGCAATGCGGGGGCCGTTGGCTCACAGCCATAAGTTTTAGGCTCCTGCAGGGTGCTATGCTCAGACACCAGGGAAAGGGAATTCTGACGCTTCCCTGCGTTGGCCAAGGCACCCTGGCTCCCAGCAATGCTATTCGTAGGCGTCATCATCACTGTCATGCGGATCGCCAACAGCAGTGGCTGCTTAGCATCCCCGGACTCATGTCTGGAGACCTTGGAGAAGCAGACAGCACTAAAGGCAGCCTTGCCAAATGAGTGGTTTCCTGGGAATTTCAAGCAAGCAAGTATACGTGCACACACTTTGAATCGCATCTGTTCAACTTCATATCGGACACACTCCTACCACCGCACATGGACAGAAAATTTCTCACATGCAAGCCCACTCTCCATCTCTGTCTTTCTCTGTCACTTGCCGCAGCCTCCACATGCTCACTCAGAACACACTGTGACGGGACCTCCTGGAACCACATCCAGATGCCTATTTACACATATCCAGACTTATGTTAGGAAGTACACCCATGTACGGTGTCAGGAACACACACGCACTCGTACAACCAAACACGGACACACTCACGCACTTGCGAGCACACCCAGTTTACCGTGCCTTGGAAGGTGCTAAGGGTTTTCATGGCACAGGGTCCGACTTGATCGAATCAAGCCTGATATTGTTGTGGTGGGCGTGGTTGGGAGCCCAGCCCTGCATGTTGGCCAGCCCATTGGCACTTGTGTCTTCCCCTGCTGTCCTTACCTGTTTCCCATTCCCTGTACCATGCAGCTTGAGCGACCTGAATTGCAAACAACTCTTGGCGGAATGCAATGAGGGGAGACATGTGAATGCGGCAGGACCACGGGATTATCCCCAGGAAGTACGCCAACCAAAGAAGGCATTCTTTACCCCTCTGGTCTACACCCTGAAGCAAGGCACTGTGGCAGCGAGGGGCAGAGGCCTGTGCCCCAGAATGCCCTGGCTCTATTTCCGTCTCGTTGGTACATGGGCTTGGGGGCACGGCGCCCGTCCCGTGGCAAGCATCCTGGCCTTCCTCGCCACCAACTTCCATCAGCGGCTGAGTTCCTGAGGCTTGTCCCCTGCACTCATATTTGCTTCACCACAAACTCCCTGAGATTCTCTTCATGCCTCCTTGCCCCTGCCTTGCTGCTGCTTCCACTCCTAGCATTAGCCTTCCTGCCTCCAGACTCCTATCAACTCACGCGTGCCACCGGGCCTCTGCCTCTTTGTCCCTGCCTCTGCTTCCCATTTTCCTCCTCCTCCATCTGAGCTTCACAGGCTACACAGCTCCCGACGCATCTCGTCCCTTCCTCTGAGGAATTCAGAACCCCCTCCCTCTTGCTGGCCCTTGTTATCTTCTCCAATTCGCCCTCTGCTCTCAGCCTCTGTACTCCTGGCCTCTCCCAGTCCTCTCGTGCACAACAGTCCGCATTCCTCTAAGCTGTAGTCTCCCTGTTCTGTCCCCAAATCCCTCTGCTTCTTTTCTCTGTGCAGGAGGTGTGTATATGAGGGAGGAGGGTTGGGGCCTTCCTTTTCTACCTTGTGGCTCCTTTTCCTGCGACTGACGTCCTATTAGTCTGGAAAAAGCAACTGCTCACTTGACCGAGACCACTTGAAGCCCTTCACTGGCTTGCTAGGTAGCAGCCTGGTGTGCTTCTGAGGTTGCAGGACTGCGCATGCGCGGCCCGCCGTGTAGCAAAGCCTCCAGGGGGTGGCTGGATGATTTGGGTTTCTATGCCTTGCCCAGTGTGCTGAGGTGCATTTGCATTGCATTCCAACAGGATCAGCTTTAGCGGGAGGGGGAGTGACGCCTCTTAGCGGTAGTCAGTTGTTGCTCACAGCCCATCAGGCCCTGCTTATGCCTCCTTGACTGCACATGCGCCCCAGGGGTGCTGGGAAGCCTCTGGGCGGTGCCTGAGGGTTAGGCGCTCTGTGACGTGATCAGGTTCTAGGCGCCACCTGCTGACGTGTGCCAGTGTTCCAAGTGGAGTTGCCATAGTGAAAGGGACGCGAAGGCCCTTAGGGGTTGGCTCTGACTGCTCACCAGTTCTCACAGGCCAACAGGGAAGTACAGGACCTCCGGAGCCACAAATCGCACACCTGGAATCCCCGCTGGGACGGGCTGGGTCCACTTTTCACCTCCGCTCCCGCTCCATCCCACATCCTGGCTGAACCCGTGTTGGACAGCTCCCCCACCTCCTCTGCCCTTGCCAGTCCCGGAAGTGGCCGGTGTCTGAATCCGCCACCTCTCTCCCACCCACGTCATCTGTTCGATGACAGCACAATGGAGATTCAAGGTCAGCAGGGGAGGGGTTATTGGGTTCTCCTAACTGCACAGGTGACCGCTCCACTCTTGTTTGCCCTCTTGCCTGGCCTCTCTGGCCCACATCTCTGCCAGATCCTTCCTCCTACCGAGTAGCGGTGGGTCATAATGGCTATAGGCAGGAGCTGGCAATGCGGGGGCCGTTGGCTCACAGCCATAAGTTTTAGGCTCCTGCAGGGTGCTATGCTCAGACACCAGGGAAAGGGAATTCTGACGCTTCCCTGCGTTGGCCAAGGCACCCTGGCTCCCAGCAATGCTATTCGTAGGCGTCATCATCACTGTCATGCGGATCGCCAACAGCAGTGGCTGCTTAGCATCCCCGGACTCATGTCTGGAGACCTTGGAGAAGCAGACAGCACTAAAGGCAGCCTTGCCAAATGAGTGGTTTCCTGGGAATTTCAAGCAAGCAAGTATACGTGCACACACTTTGAATCGCATCTGTTCAACTTCATATCGGACACACTCCTACCACCGCACATGGACAGAAAATTTCTCACATGCAAGCCCACTCTCCATCTCTGTCTTTCTCTGTCACTTGCCGCAGCCTCCACATGCTCACTCAGAACACACTGTGACGGGACCTCCTGGAACCACATCCAGATGCCTATTTACACATATCCAGACTTATGTTTAGGAAGTACACCCATGTACGGTGTCAGGAACACACACGCACTCGTACAACCAAACACGGACACACTCACGCACTTGCGAGCACACCCAGTTTACCGTGCCTTGGAAGGTGCTAAGGGTTTTCATGGCACAGGGTCCGACTTGATCGAATCAAGCCTGATATTGTTGTGGTGGGCGTGGTTGGGAGCCCAGCCCTGCATGTTGGCCAGCCCATTGGCACTTGTGTCTTCCCCTGCTGTCCTTACCTGTTTCCCATTCCCTGTACCATGCAGCTTGAGCGACCTGAATTGCAAACAACTCTTGGCGGAATGCAATGAGGGGAGACATGTGAATGCGGCAGGACCACGGGATTATCCCCAGGAAGTACGCCAACCAAAGAAGGCATTCTTTACCCCTCTGGTCTACACCCTGAAGCAAGGCACTGTGGGCAGCGAGGGGCAGAGGCCTGTGCCCCAGAATGCCCTGGCTCTATTTCCGTCTCGTTGGTACATGGGCTTGGGGGCACGGCGCCCGTCCCGTGGCAAGCATCCTGGCCTTCCTCGCCACCAACTTCCATCAGCGGCTGAGTTCCTGAGGCTTGTCCCCTGCACTCATATTTGCTTCACCACAAACTCCCTGAGATTCTCTCTTCATGCCCTCCTTGCCCCTGCCTTGCTGCTGCTTCCACTCCTAGCATTAGCCTTCCTGCCTCCAGACTCCTATCAACTCACGCGTGCCACCGGGCCTCTGCCTCTTTGTCCCTGCCTCTGCTTCCCATTTTCCTCCTCCTCCATCTGAGCTTCACAGGCTACACAGCTCCCGACGCATCTCGTCCCTTCCTCTGAGGAATTCAGAACCCCCTCCCTCTTGCTGGCCCTTGTTATCTTCTCCAATTCGCCCTCTGCTCTCAGCCTCTGTACTCCTGGCCTCTCCCAGTCCTCTCGTGCACAACAGTCCGCATTCCTCTAAGCTGTAGTCTCCCTGTTCTGTCCCCAAATCCCTCTGCTTCTTTTCTCTGTGCAGGAGGTGTGTATATGAGGGAGGAGGGTTGGGGCCTTCCTTTTCTACCTTGTGGCTCCTTTTCCTGCGACTGACGTCCTATTAGTCTGGAAAAAGCAACTGCTCACTTGACCGAGACCACTTGAAGCCCTTCACTGGCTTGCTAGGTAGCAGCCTGGTGTGCTTCTGAGGTTGCAGGACTGCGCATGCGCGGCCCGCCGTGTAGCAAAGCCTCCAGGGGGTGGCTGGATGATTTGGGTTTCTATGCCTTGCCCAGTGTGCTGAGGTGCATTTGCATTTGCATTCCAACAGGATCAGCTTTAGCGGGAGGGGGAGTGACGCCTCTTAGCGGTAGTCAGTTGTTGCTCACAGCCCATCAGGCCCTGCTTATGCCTCCTTGACTGCACATGCGCCCCAGGGGTGCTGGAAGCCTCTGGGCGGTGCCTGGAGGGTTAGGCGCTCTGTGACGTGATCAGGTTCTAGGCGCCACCTGCTGACGTGTGCCAGTGTTCCAAGTGGAGTTGCCATAGTGAAAGGGACGCGAAGGCCCTTAGGGGTTGGCTCTGACTGCTCACCAGTTCTCACAGGCCAACAGGGAAGTACAGGACCTCCGGAGCCACAAATCGCACACCTGGAATCCCCGCTGGGACGGGCTGGGTCCACTTTTCACCTCCGCTCCCGCTCCATCCCACATCCTGGCTGAACCCGTGTTGGACAGCTCCCCCACCTCCTCTGCCCTTGCCAGTCCCGGAAGTGGCCGGTGTCTGAATCCGCCACCTCTCTCCCCACCCACGTCATCTGTTCGATGACAGCACAATGGAGATTCAAGGTCAGCAGGGGAGGGGTTATTGGGTTCTCCTAACTGCACAGGTGACCGCTCCACTCTTGTTTGCCCTCTTGCCTGGCCTCTCTGGCCCACATCTCTGCCAGATCCTTCCTCCTACCGAGTAGCGGTGGGTCATAATGGCTATAGGCAGGAGCTGGCAATGCGGGGGCCGTTGGCTCACAGCCATAAGTTTTAGGCTCCTGCAGGGTGCTATGCTCAGACACCAGGGAAAGGGAATTCTGACGCTTCCCTGCGTTGGCCAAGGCACCCTGGCTCCCAGCAATGCTATTCGTAGGCGTCATCATCACTGTCATGCGGATCGCCAACAGCAGTGGCTGCTTAGCATCCCCGGACTCATGTCTGGAGACCTTGGAGAAGCAGACAGCACTAAAGGCAGCCTTGCCAAATGAGTGGTTTCCTGGAATTTCAAGCAAGCAAGTATACGTGCACACACTTTGAATCGCATCTGTTCAACTTCATATCGGACACACTCCTACCACCGCACATGGACAGAAAATTTCTCACATGCAAGCCCACTCTCCATCTCTGTCTTTCTCTGTCACTTGCCGCAGCCTCCACATGCTCACTCAGAACACACTGTGACGGGACCTCCTGGAACCACATCCAGATGCCTATTTACACATATCCAGACTTATGTTTAGGAAGTACACCCATGTACGGTGTCAGGAACACACACGCACTCGTACAACCAAACACGGACACACTCACGCACTTGCGAGCACACCCAGTTTACCGTGCCTTGGAAGGTGCTAAGGGTTTTCATGGCACAGGGTCCGACTTGATCGAATCAAGCCTGATATTGTTGTGGTGGGCGTGGTTGGGAGCCCAGCCCTGCATGTTGGCCAGCCCATTGGCACTTGTGTCTTCCCCTGCTGTCCTTACCTGTTTCCCATTCCCTGTACCATGCAGCTTGAGCGACCTGAATTGCAAACCAACTCTTGGCGGAATGCAATGAGGGGAGACATGTGAATGCGGCAGGACCACGGGATTATCCCCAGGAAGTACGCCAACCAAAGAAGGCATTCTTTACCCCTCTGGTCTACACCCTGAAGCAAGGCACTGTGGGCAGCGAGGGGCAGAGGCCTGTGCCCCAGAATGCCCTGGCTCTATTTCCGTCTCGTTGGTACATGGGCTTGGGGGCACGGCGCCCGTCCCGTGGCAAGCATCCTGGCCTTCCTCGCCACCAACTTCCATCAGCGGCTGAGTTCCTGAGGCTTGTCCCTGCACTCATATTTGCTTCACCACAAACTCCCTGAGATTCTCTCTTCATGCCCTCCTTGCCCCTGCCTTGCTGCTGCTTCCACTCCTAGCATTAGCCTTCCTGCCTCCAGACTCCTATCAACTCACGCGTGCCACCGGGCCTCTGCCTCTTTGTCCCTGCCTCTGCTTCCCATTTTCCTCCTCCTCCATCTGAGCTTCACAGGCTACACAGCTCCCGACGCATCTCGTCCCTTCCTCTGAGGAATTCAGAACCCCCTCCCTCTTGCTGGCCCTTGTTATCTTCTCCAATTCGCCCTCTGCTCTCAGCCTCTGTACTCCTGGCCTCTCCCAGTCCTCTCGTGCACAACAGTCCGCATTCCTCTAAGCTGTAGTCTCCCTGTTCTGTCCCCAAATCCCTCTGCTTCTTTTCTCTGTGCAGGAGGTGTGTATATGAGGGAGGAGGGTTGGGGCCTTCCTTTTCTACCTTGTGGCTCCTTTTCCTGCGACTGACGTCCTATTAGTCTGGAAAAAGCAACTGCTCACTTGACCGAGACCACTTGAAGCCCTTCACTGGCTTGCTAGGTAGCAGCCTGGTGTGCTTCTGAGGTTGCAGGACTGCGCATGCGCGGCCCGCCGTGTAGCAAAGCCTCCAGGGGTGGCTGGATGATTTGGGTTTCTATGCCTTGCCCAGTGTGCTGAGGTGCATTTGCATTTGCATTCCAACAGGATCAGCTTTAGCGGGAGGGGGAGTGACGCCTCTTAGCGGTAGTCAGTTGTTGCTCACAGCCCATCAGGCCCTGCTTATGCCTCCTTGACTGCACATGCGCCCCAGGGGTGCTGGGAAGCCTCTGGGCGGTGCCTGGAGGGTTAGGCGCTCTGTGACGTGATCAGGTTCTAGGCGCCACCTGCTGACGTGTGCCAGTGTTCCAAGTGGAGTTGCCATAGTGAAAGGGACGCGAAGGCCCTTAGGGGTTGGCTCTGACTGCTCACCAGTTCTCACAGGCCAACAGGGAAGTACAGGACCTCCGGAGCCACAAATCGCACACCTGGAATCCCCGCTGGGACGGGCTGGGTCCACTTTTCACCTCCGCTCCCGCTCCATCCCACATCCTGGCTGAACCCGTGTTGGACAGCTCCCCCACCTCCTCTGCCCTTGCCAGTCCCGGAAGTGGCCGGTGTCTGAATCCGCCACCTCTCTCCCCACCCACGTCATCTGTTCGATGACAGCACAATGGAGATTCAAGGTCAGCAGGGAGGGGTTATTGGGTTCTCCTAACTGCACAGGTGACCGCTCCACTCTTGTTTGCCCTCTTGCCTGGCCTCTCTGGCCCACATCTCTGCCAGATCCTTCCTCCTACCGAGTAGCGGTGGGTCATAATGGCTATAGGCAGGAGCTGGCAATGCGGGGGCCGTTGGCTCACAGCCATAAGTTTTAGGCTCCTGCAGGGTGCTATGCTCAGACACCAGGGAAAGGGAATTCTGACGCTTCCCTGCGTTGGCCAAGGCACCCTGGCTCCCAGCAATGCTATTCGTAGGCGTCATCATCACTGTCATGCGGATCGCCAACAGCAGTGGCTGCTTAGCATCCCCGGACTCATGTCTGGAGACCTTGGAGAAGCAGACAGCACTAAAGGCAGCCTTGCCAAATGAGTGGTTTCCTGGGAATTCAAGCAAGCAAGTATACGTGCACACACTTTGAATCGCATCTGTTCAACTTCATATCGGACACACTCCTACCACCGCACATGGACAGAAAATTTCTCACATGCAAGCCCACTCTCCATCTCTGTCTTTCTCTGTCACTTGCCGCAGCCTCCACATGCTCACTCAGAACACACTGTGACGGGACCTCCTGGAACCACATCCAGATGCCTATTTACACATATCCAGACTTATGTTTAGGAAGTACACCCATGTACGGTGTCAGGAACACACACGCACTCGTACAACCAAACACGGACACACTCACGCACTTGCGAGCACACCCAGTTTACCGTGCCTTGGAAGGTGCTAAGGGTTTTCATGGCACAGGGTCCGACTTGATCGAATCAAGCCTGATATTGTTGTGGTGGGCGTGGTTGGGAGCCCAGCCCTGCATGTTGGCCAGCCCATTGGCACTTGTGTCTTCCCCTGCTGTCCTTACCTGTTTCCCATTCCCTGTACCATGCAGCTTGAGCGACCTGAATTGCAAACAACTCTTGGCGGAATGCAATGAGGGGAGACATGTGAATGCGGCAGGACCACGGGATTATCCCCAGGAAGTACGCCAACCAAAGAAGGCATTCTTTACCCCTCTGGTCTACACCCTGAAGCAAGGCACTGTGGGCAGCGAGGGGCAGAGGCCTGTGCCCCAGAATGCCCTGGCTCTATTTCCGTCTCGTTGGTACATGGGCTTGGGGGCACGGCGCCCGTCCCGTGGCAAGCATCCTGGCCTTCCTCGCCACCAACTTCCATCAGCGGCTGAGTTCCTGAGGCTTGTCCCCTGCACTCATATTTGCTTCACCACAAACTCCCTGAGATTCTCTCTTCATGCCCTCCTTGCCCCTGCCTTGCTGCTGCTTCCACTCCTAGCATTAGCCTTCCTGCCTCCAGACTCCTATCAACTCACGCGTGCCACCGGGCCTCTGCCTCTTTGTCCCTGCCTCTGCTTCCCATTTTCCTCCTCCTCCATCTGAGCTTCACAGGCTACACAGCTCCCGACGCATCTCGTCCCTTCCTCTGAGGAATTCAGAACCCCCTCCCTCTTGCTGGCCTTGTTATCTTCTCCAATTCGCCTCTGCTCTCAGCCTCTGTACTCCTGGCCTCTCCCAGTCCTCTCGTGCACAACAGTCCGCATTCCTCTAAGCTGTAGTCTCCCTGTTCTGTCCCCAAATCCCTCTGCTTCTTTTCTCTGTGCAGGAGGTGTGTATATGAGGGAGGAGGGTTGGGGCCTTCCTTTTCTACCTTGTGGCTCCTTTTCCTGCGACTGACGTCCTATTAGTCTGGAAAAAGCAACTGCTCACTTGACCGAGACCACTTGAAGCCCTTCACTGGCTTGCTAGGTAGCAGCCTGGTGTGCTTCTGAGGTTGCAGGACTGCGCATGCGCGGCCCGCCGTGTAGCAAAGCCTCCAGGGGGTGGCTGGATGATTTGGGTTTCTATGCCTTGCCCAGTGTGCTGAGGTGCATTTGCATTTGCATTCCAACAGGATCAGCTTTAGCGGGAGGGGGAGTGACGCCTCTTAGCGGTAGTCAGTTGTTGCTCACAGCCCATCAGGCCCTGCTTATGCCTCCTTGACTGCACATGCGCCCCAGGGGTGCTGGGAAGCCTCTGGGCGGTGCCTGGAGGGTTAGGCGCTCTGTGACGTGATCAGGTTCTAGGCGCCACCTGCTGACGTGTGCCAGTGTTCCAAGTGGAGTTGCCATAGTGAAAGGGACGCGAAGGCCCTTAGGGGTTGGCTCTGACTGCTCACCAGTTCTCACAGGCCAACAGGGAAGTACAGGACCTCCGGAGCCACAAATCGCACACCTGGAATCCCCGCTGGGACGGGCTGGGTCCACTTTTCACCTCCGCTCCCGCTCCATCCCACATCCTGGCTGAACCCGTGTTGGACAGCTCCCCCACCTCCTCTGCCCTTGCCAGTCCCGGAAGTGGCCGGTGTCTGAATCCGCCACCTCTCTCCCCACCCACGTCATCTGTTCGATGACAGCACAATGGAGATTCAAGGTCAGCAGGGGAGGGGTTATTGGGTTCTCCTAACTGCACAGGTGACCGCTCCACTCTTGTTTGCCCTCTTGCCTGGCCTCTCTGGCCCACATCTCTGCCAGATCCTTCCTCCTACCGAGTAGCGGTGGGTCATAATGGCTATAGGCAGGAGCTGGCAATGCGGGGGCCGTTGGCTCACAGCCATAAGTTTTAGGCTCCTGCAGGGTGCTATGCTCAGACACCAGGGAAAGGGAATTCTGACGCTTCCCTGCGTTGGCCAAGGCACCCTGGCTCCCAGCAATGCTATTCGTAGGCGTCATCATCACTGTCATGCGGATCGCCAACAGCAGTGGCTGCTTAGCATCCCCGGACTCATGTCTGGAGACCTTGGAGAAGCAGACAGCACTAAAGGCAGCCTTGCCAAATGAGTGGTTTCCTGGGAATTTCAAGCAAGCAAGTATACGTGCACACACTTTGAATCGCATCTGTTCAACTTCATATCGGACACACTCCTACCACCGCACATGGACAGAAAATTTCTCACATGCAAGCCCACTCTCCATCTCTGTCTTTCTCTGTCACTTGCCGCAGCTCCACATGCTCACTCAGAACACACTGTGACGGGACCTCCTGGAACCACATCCAGATGCCTATTTACACATATCCAGACTTATGTTTAGGAAGTACACCCATGTACGGTGTCAGGAACACACACGCACTCGTACAACCAAACACGGACACACTCACGCACTTGCGAGCACACCCAGTTTACCGTGCCTTGGAAGGTGCTAAGGGTTTTCATGGCACAGGGTCCGACTTGATCGAATCAAGCCTGATATTGTTGTGGTGGGCGTGGTTGGGAGCCCAGCCCTGCATGTTGGCCAGCCCATTGGCACTTGTGTCTTCCCCTGCTGTCCTTACCTGTTTCCCATTCCCTGTACCATGCAGCTTGAGCGACCTGAATTGCAAACAACTCTTGGCGGAATGCAATGAGGGAGACATGTGAATGCGGCAGGACCACGGGATTATCCCCAGGAAGTACGCCAACCAAAGAAGGCATTCTTTACCCCTCTGTCTACACCTGAAGCAAGGCACTGTGGGCAGCGAGGGGCAGAGGCCTGTGCCCCAGAATGCCCTGGCTCTATTTCCGTCTCGTTGGTACATGGGCTTGGGGGCACGGCGCCCGTCCCGTGGCAAGCATCCTGGCCTTCCTCGCCACCAACTTCCATCAGCGGCTGAGTTCCTGAGGCTTGTCCCCTGCACTCATATTTGCTTCACCACAAACTCCCTGAGATTCTCTCTTCATGCCCTCCTTGGCCCCTGCCTTGCTGCTGCTTCCACTCCTAGCATTAGCCTTCCTGCCTCCAGACTCCTATCAACTCACGCGTGCCACCGGGCCTCTGCCTCTTTGTCCCTGCCTCTGCTTCCATTTTCCTCCTCCTCCATCTGAGCTTCACAGGCTACACAGCTCCCGACGCATCTCGTCCCTTCCTCTGAGGAATTCAGAACCCCCTCCCTCTTGCTGGCCTTGTTATCTTCTCCAATTCGCCCTCTGCTCTCAGCCTCTGTACTCCTGGCCTCTCCCAGTCCTCTCGTGCACAACAGTCCGCATTCCTCTAAGCTGTAGTCTCCCTGTTCTGTCCCCAAATCCCTCTGCTTCTTTTCTCTGTGCAGGAGGTGTGTATATGAGGGAGGAGGGTTGGGGCCTTCCTTTTCTACCTTGTGGCTCCTTTTCCTGCGACTGACGTCCTATTAGTCTGGAAAAAGCAACTGCTCACTTGACCGAGACCACTTGAAGCCCTTCACTGGCTTGCTAGGTAGCAGCCTGGTGTGCTTCTGAGGTTGCAGGACTGCGCATGCGCGGCCCGCCGTGTAGCAAAGCCTCCAGGGGGTGGCTGGATGATTTGGGTTTCTATGCCTTGCCCAGTGTGCTGAGGTGCATTTGCATTTGCATTCCAACAGGATCAGCTTTAGCGGGAGGGGGAGTGACGCCTCTTAGCGGTAGTCAGTTGTTGCTCACAGCCCATCAGGCCCTGCTTATGCCTCCTTGACTGCACATGCGCCCCAGGGGTGCTGGGAAGCCTCTGGGCGGTGCCTGGAGGGTTAGGCGCTCTGTGACGTGATCAGGTTCTAGGCGCCACCTGCTGACGTGTGCCAGTGTTCCAAGTGGAGTTGCCATAGTGAAAGGGACGCGAAGGCCCTTAGGGTTGGCTCTGACTGCTCACCAGTTCTCACAGGCCAACAGGGAAGTACAGGACCTCCGGAGCCACAAATCGCACACCTGGAATCCCCGCTGGGACGGGCTGGGTCCACTTTTCACCTCCGCTCCCGCTCCATCCCACATCCTGGCTGAACCCGTGTTGGACAGCTCCCCCACCTCCTCTGCCCTTGCCAGTCCCGGAAGTGGCCGGTGTCTGAATCCGCCACCTCTCTCCCCACCCACGTCATCTGTTCGATGACAGCACAATGGAGATTCAAGGTCAGCAGGGGAGGGGTTATTGGGTTCTCCTAACTGCACAGGTGACCGCTCCACTCTTGTTTGCCCTCTTGCCTGGCCTCTCTGGCCCACATCTCTGCCAGATCCTTCCTCCTACCGAGTAGCGGTGGGTCATAATGGCTATAGGCAGGAGCTGGCAATGCGGGGGCCGTTGGCTCACAGCCATAAGTTTTAGGCTCCTGCAGGGTGCTATGCTCAGACACCAGGGAAAGGGAATTCTGACGCTTCCCTGCGTTGGCCAAGGCACCCTGGCTCCCAGCAATGCTATTCGTAGGCGTCATCATCACTGTCATGCGGATCGCCAACAGCAGTGGCTGCTTAGCATCCCCGGACTCATGTCTGGAGACCTTGGAGAAGCAGACAGCACTAAAGGCAGCCTTGCCAAATGAGTGGTTTCCTGGGAATTTCAAGCAAGCAAGTATACGTGCACACACTTTGAATCGCATCTGTTCAACTTCATATCGGACACACTCCTACCACCGCACTTGGACAGAAAATTTCTCACATGCAAGCCCACTCTCCATCTCTGTCTTTCTCTGTCACTTGCCGCAGCCTCCACATGCTCACTCAGAACACACTGTGACGGGACCTCCTGGAACCACATCCAGATGCCTATTTACACATATCCAGACTTATGTTTAGGAAGTACACCCATGTACGGTGTCAGGAACACACACGCACTCGTACAACCAAACACGGACACACTCACGCACTTGCGAGCACACCCAGTTTACCGTGCCTTGGAAGGTGCTAAGGGTTTTCATGGCACAGGGTCCGACTTGATCGAATCAAGCCTGATATTGTTGTGGTGGGCGTGGTTGGGAGCCCAGCCCTGCATGTTGGCCAGCCCATTGGCACTTGTGTCTTCCCCTGCTGTCCTTACCTGTTTCCCATTCCCTGTACCATGCAGCTTGAGCGACCTGAATTGCAAACAACTCTTGGCGGAATGCAATGAGGGGAGACATGTGAATGCGGCAGGACCACGGGATTATCCCCAGGAAGTACGCCAACCAAAGAAGGCATTCTTTACCCCTCTGGTCTACACCCTGAAGCAAGGCACTGTGGGCAGCGAGGGGCAGAGGCCTGTGCCCCCAGAATGCCCTGGCTCTATTTCCGTCTCGTTGGTACATGGGCTTGGGGGCACGGCGCCCGTCCCGTGGCAAGCATCCTGGCCTTCCTCGCCACCAACTTCCATCAGCGGCTGAGTTCCTGAGGCTTGTCCCCTGCACTCATATTGCTTCACCACAAACTCCCTGAGATTCTCTCTTCATGCCCTCCTTGCCCCTGCCTTGCTGCTGCTTCCACTCCTAGCATTAGCCTTCCTGCCTCCAGACTCCTATCAACTCACGCGTGCCACCGGGCCTCTGCCTCTTTGTCCCTGCCTCTGCTTCCCATTTTCCTCCTCCTCCATCTGAGCTTCACAGGCTACACAGCTCCCGACGCATCTCGTCCCTTCCTCTGAGGAATTCAGAACCCCCTCCCTCTTGCTGGCCCTTGTTATCTTCTCCAATTCGCCCTCTGCTCTCAGCCTCTGTACTCCTGGCCTCTCCCAGTCCTCTCGTGCACAACAGTCCGCATTCCTCTAAGCTGTAGTCTCCCTGTTCTGTCCCCAAATCCCTCTGCTTCTTTTCTCTGTGCAGGAGGTGTGTATATGAGGGAGGAGGGTTGGGGCCTTCCTTTTCTACCTTGTGGCTCCTTTTCCTGCGACTGACGTCCTATTAGTCTGGAAAAAGCAACTGCTCACTTGACCGAGACCACTTGAAGCCCTTCACTGGCTTGCTAGGTAGCAGCCTGGTGTGCTTCTGAGGTTGCAGGACTGCGCATGCGCGGCCCGCCGTGTAGCAAAGCCTCCAGGGGGTGGCTGGATGATTTGGGTTTCTATGCCTTGCCCAGTGTGCTGAGGTGCATTTGCATTTGCATTCCAACAGGATCAGCTTTAGCGGGAGGGGGAGTGACGCCTCTTAGCGGTAGTCAGTTGTTGCTCACAGCCCATCAGGCCCTGCTTATGCCTCCTTGACTGCACATGCGCCCCAGGGGTGCTGGGAAGCCTCTGGGCGGTGCCTGGAGGGTTAGGCGCTCTGTGACGTGATCAGGTTCTAGGCGCCACCTGCTGACGTGTGCCAGTGTTCCAAGTGGAGTTGCCATAGTGAAAGGGACGCGAAGGCCCTTAGGGGTTGGCTCTGACTGCTCACCAGTTCTCACAGGCCAACAGGGAAGTACAGGACCTCCGGAGCCACAAATCGCACACCTGAATCCCCGCTGGGACGGGCTGGGTCCACTTTTCACCTCCGCTCCCGCTCCATCCCACATCCTGGCTGAACCCGTGTTGGACAGCTCCCCCACCTCCTCTGCCCTTGCCAGTCCCGGAAGTGGCCGGTGTCTGAATCCGCCACCTCTCTCCCCACCCACGTCATCTGTTCGATGACAGCACAATGGAGATTCAAGGTCAG